>NW_017277451.1:990501-1167454 GCF_001594065.2 Cyphomyrmex costatus | reverse complement strand
ACAGCAAATCAAAAAATCTACTCGACCTATTGACTTGGTGTAAATTGCATTTTGTTCAGAAAACTTACCTCTATCGTTGGACGTAGCCGTTTTTTAATTAATAAAAATTTCACAATTTTATTCAACTTTTTTTTAAATTTGGCCTTTTTTGCAGAAAGCCTTTGTTACAAAAAAGTTAAATAAAATTGTGAAATTTTTATTAATTAAAAAACGGCTACGTCCAACGATAGAGGTAAGTTTTCTGAACAAAATGCAATTTACACCAAGTCAATAAGTCGAGTAGATTTTTGGATTTGCTGTCAACGAGGCAAAAGTAACTGTTCAAGGTTACCCTTTTGTACAGCAGCCTACATATAAGTAATCGAGACAAAAAAATTTTTTTACGTACCTCAGAGTTGATACAATAAAGACGCCATAAAACAAAATTACCTGATTTTATTATATTTAAAAAAAAATTCCCAAACAACCTCCGATTTTTCAGGCCTTCACCCTGTCCATATCCCTTAAGATCCAAGATGCTATGAGCATCGAAATTGTTAAATTGCTAGATAATTTAACTCGTGATATTATTGCGATAGTTTCGTAAAGTGGCGTTTCAAGACCGAAAAATTGTTCGGCACGCAGTTTGAAAGATTACATACGTAATATACAAATTTTCACACGAAATTATAATTAGCACCTAAGATCCAGCTCGATCGTTAAAGGTCTTTTCTTATTGGTTAAATTATTTTAGTGTAAATGTAATATCCTGTTTTAATTATAAGAAAAATTCACTAATTTTCTATATATAATAAATTAATATAGAATTTTCTAAACTCTAAATTACTGCAGAGGAATGTTAAATTATGTAGATAAAGTAGTAAGTTTAAATGTATGTGATAAGTAAGTATACTTTTGAAATTTATTTTATATGCATATGTGTAATCATTCTTGCAGTTTTATCATCAAATCATATAGATATTATCACTTTTATTTTTTTACACTAATAATAGCGTTGTAAAGTAAATTTTTTTCTATGAATTAATAAATTAAAAGTTCATGTCGAAAATAAAATAAAAAACATATTAATTTCATTAACATATTAATAACATATTAATTTAAAACATATTAAACTCTACGATATTTTGCGTAGGTATGTGACCCTGGAGAACCGTAGGAATAACGTAAAGTACGGTTTTCATTGTGATATCTCCCTGGCTGGGTAAGCTTGTTGAGAAAAAAATCTAAGAAAGAATTAGGATGAGAAGATCAAATGAAAAAGAAGTCTGGGATTCATATTTCATTTTTCCTTGTAGTTTTGATTAAAACTTTTTATATCAATCTTAATATTTTTTATTTATCCGACATTATTCTGTTTTTATTGTATTTTATTATATATTTTTGTTGTATTTGTTATATAAATCTATTTTTTAATATCTTCTTTTCTTTGGATGCTTTAATAAAATAGAGAGGATATCCTTTTTATCAACGTATTTATTATGATAAATGATCATATTTACTACATAAATCATACTTACTAGACCAATTTTTTTGGAAATGTAAGTAGCACTATAGATATATAATTTAAAGAATTTTAAAATTTTGGATTCTCTCTCTTGAAGAAGAAATTAATTTTTTTTTAGGTAATGTCAAATTAATAAATAATATAATTACGATAAAATATATATCACTAATATAAACTACTAAATAAACGTGCGTACTTAAGTAAATATAGATATATACTTACACATATAGTATATCAGTAACTAAATTAATTACGTAATGAGAGAAAGGGAGGGGGGAGAAGGGGAGGGGGAGAGAGAGAGAGAGAGAGAGAGAGAGAGAGAGAGAGAGTTTGAGAGAGAGAGAGAGAGAGAGAGAGAGAGAGAGAGAGAGAGAGAGAGAGAGATTAATTAAATCCCCTATAGCTATCAAGAATACTAGTAACAAGCAACTATTCCGAGGACGTTATCTTGCTTTGATTTTGCAAGTTTAAGCCGCGTGCGTCCTCGGTGCCACGGCATTGAATTGATTCATCAACGTCTCGCGAGTTCGTACTTCGTATTTCCGCGCTCTAGGTCTCTCGTGCAAGTAGTTTGGTGGCAAGACCCACCAACAAGTGATACAAGCAGTTCTGTGGTCGGACACTATGTACATGGCCACGCCGTAAAGCGCAGGTCCTGTGATTACCGCCGACAAGAGCTTGCGGCTTACTCGCAAGACCTTCGCATATCAAACATTTGCGATAGAACCGTAGCGACGTTCTCTTGAAATTGACTCTCTTGCAAGTTTCTTCGCCATGGTCGAACTAATTAAATCTTTCTACAGATTGTTTCGACAGAACTTTGCCTACAATTTTGTATCCTGGTTTAAAAAAATATCGACGACAAATTGAGAAAAAAAATTTATTCCATATATTTTATTCACCTTTACCACTTCTATTATTATTTTCTTTCGGCAAAAATATAAATTAATTCTTCGTACCAACATAAATTTCAACTCTTCCATTAGCAGTAGGGATCTTTTAGAAACAGCAAATTTTTTATTTTATTCCGAATTATATAAAAATCTGAAAAAATTCTGATACATTTGCCAAAGCTTTAGTTAGATCGAATTTTACCATCACAGATATCAAATTGTATTTGACTTATTTTTTAAATTTATGTACCAAAATTTTCATAATCAAAATATTGATAATACCTTTTGTCAACTCCAGTTACCGGAGAGTTAAAATCATATACATATATCATTAATTATCAAGGGTCAAATGTACATTAACTATAAATTGCATTGTTTTAGAATTTTCATAATATTCAGCAGAGAGAGAGAGAGAGAGAGAGAGAGAGAGAGAGAGAGATCTTAAAAAATTTAAATTTCTGGAGAATATCATTGTATATCTCGTGAAGCCACACAACCATCTTTCTTAATTACATTGCAACTTCGTCAAGTTTGTGTTTAATTGAATTCGTATTTGGTCATGACGAGAAATCTAAGTTCCGTCAAAGTAACACCCTTCTAGTATAGCCTTCTAATGAGCGTATGAAGGCGCCGCGATGGCGACGCGACACCGCAAGATTCCTTCCTGAGCACGTAAACCGCTTGCAAACGGAGACGGCATAAAGTTCAAAGGATTCGTCGAAGTCCGATCCGATGGTGAGGAGAGAAAGTTCTTCACTTTGTCGCAGCCTCATTATGTCTCGGAATTACTCTCGCTAACCCCCGAGAATTTGGCTATATACGCCCATCAGAGAGTCTACGGTTACGCTCTTTGTCTGTGAATATTATCGTGTACCAGATGTATTGAATGTCCTCTGCTTATCCCTATTTCATCTATGGAATATTTTTACAAAACTTCTTGGATGTTCAATGTCGATCTTTCTTAGGTAACATACGCGATTTTAAGTTTGTCGTTGTATAAAATATTTTTTAATATTGAATTAAACACGACAATTTAATTTAATCTTCTAAAAGAGAGGCATCGATAAATGTAATAATGGTGTACTTTCTATATATGCTCCTATCGCATGACATTTTCTTCAAATTTGAACGTTGTGCTTTCCGTTACTGTTTCATATGTGAACCGTTTTTTTTTAAAGTGATACAATTTTTACAAAATAAATTTATAAAGAAATTAATTAACGTCAGTTTTAATTAAATATAGATTCTTTAGGTTTAATTAAAACTGGCATTAACTCATTTTTTAAAATTGGATTTATACCACTAAAAAAAAACGACCACATAAAGTTTTCCGTAATATGAGTGTGTTTTCTGTACAATATATAGGGTGGAGTTGGCTAAGTTGTATTGACGATTAAATGGTACCTCTATTGTGTGTATTTTCTAAACAAAACATTTTTTTAAAGATAATGACACTGACATGACGTTGGTAATATGGGTTAAGAATTATCATTTTTGTTTTGTCTTTGAGTCATCTGTTTACGAATGACGTTCAAAATTTTTGTTCGGTGTCTAATCTAAGTTTTGGTACAATTTACCTAAGATGTTATCAGTACAAGGTGGGTAATCGAATTATAGTATCCTTCAGGGTCATAATTGATATTTAAACTCTTTTCGAGTATAGCATCAAATTAGCAAAATATAATATTTGTAAGTTATGTTGCTATTAGCAAATTTGTAAAAATACAGGGAGTTGGGTAAATCGTACTTGTCGCTGGTTTTTATATTGTACCGGTATAAAAACCGGTATTGTACTGGTATCAATTTAAATATTACTTTTTACTTTATTTTCTTAAATGAGTTTAAAAAACACAGAGTCTAATTTTTGTTTTTATAATAGAAAAGTTTTTATTATACACTTACTTAAATACTCAGTTTGAAGTTAAAAATTAATTTATTAATAAATGAATTTTAAAATTAATTTTTATTAATTTTCCCAGTAAACAAACTGACGTTACTTACCGTCATTTTGACATTAAAGATGTTATTTTAATGTCAAAATAACAATAAGCAACGTCAGCTTATTTACTAGATTAGAAGTACGATTTAGGTATCAGGTGGTACAATTTAACGACCCGGTCTCTAAATCGTAAGCTATTTTTTTCTAATTTAAACAATAATTTAATGTTTATTGCCAAGAAACCAAAGTTTAATGTAAGTACAGAAATATTCTGATCTCTTCAGTACTTTTGTTACAATGTTGTTTAAACAATATAGGCGACTTCCCCCTATCACATATATATTATACATACTATATATACAATATATAATATATAATATAATATATACGCGTGCTCGCGCATGTGCAAATGTATTTATGCATTTAAAGATTAAACTTTTGTGATATCTGACAATCCGCAATTCGAGTAATGTAACACAAATCCACTTACAGAAGATGAACTTGCGTCAATCAAGTGCTAGCATCGAAAATTAAGCGACATTGTTCCGCGATTGCGCTCGTAAATACTACAGCCGTGATTATCTTGCGTGCATTCAGCAAGCATTACTGGAGACAAGTTAAAATTTCGCCTAATCTCTGTTCTCTATCAGAACAATCATCTTACGATTTCCAAGCTTTTAAGCTTACATATAAATTACTTTGCCAATAATAAATTACATACGAATATTGCGAATTTTAACATAATTCATCGACAACGTTTAATCCTTTATGAGATATAACATTTATCTCTTTCAACTATACTGAAAAGTTGCCTCGAAAATTTTAAAATAAATTTTAGAATCTATCGTTGTTTTTTCTATGTTGTATTTTATTTATAATTCAGTATATTAAATCAGAGAGGAAAAGTTTCTATAATTATTGGAATAAGAATTGATTCATTTTCATTAATTCTAAATTATTAAAAGTTTTTAATTAAATTAGTTAATAATGATCATTAATTAAAAAGAATTGATCCTTTTATCTTATATATTTATCTAATTATTGAGTTTATCAAATTAATTTTTTAGTATTTGGTGTTAAAATACCTTTCCTTGTAAAGTAAAATTCTATGAAGATAAAATCCAAGTAATATTAAATGCATTAGATGAGAAATAAAGTCTAACTATCAATTCGATCATATCGATTTATCAGATTTACTTAAATTCTTGAATAAAGTTCTGGAAATTTCGATTTTCACAATTACATATCGTTATATAGAAACACTTCAAACAGTGAATCAGCATTGTGCGCGAGCACGTTTACACCAAATTCACGCAGCTTTCCTGCGAGGAGAGCTTGCAACCAGCTGGAAAAAGGGACATTCGGCCGACTTTCGGTAAAAGCCCTCGATCATTCGTGCATGAAAGCTCGCAGTCGGCGTTCTTCTTTCTTTGGATGCTTTCAGCGGATCTCTCGATTTAACTTTCTCTTTTTCTAAAAAGCACAGTAGGAATAAAAATATTCTTTTTAAATTCCGTTTAGATTTCGAGTAAAGCGACGGTTAGGCGGACATTGATGAAACTTGAATAAGAATTCGAAAATCCGGCTTTTACGAGAACAGTATTTTGAGCAAACGTGCTCTTTTTGTGTTTTTACATTAAAATAATTCCGGGAGAGAATTTAGGATTATTGATTATATAACATAAATTAATTACAATATAATATAATAGGATTCATGCTTAACTTTCAGGAGGAAAAAGTAAATTCGATTTTTTTTTCAACAGCTAGATAGGAGAAATTGCAGACTACTGTCTCTCGTAAGCTCTTGAGATTAAGCTCTCGCGAGCGAGCCTGTTGGGAAGTCCGCTGGATGAAAGCTGAAAAGAGGAACGGGGAAGGAAGAGAGTTGGAGTTTAACAAACTACGGAGAAAGGCTGGAAACGGAACGCGAGTCTCTAGTGAGACTTCGTGAGCTGCGGCTCTTTCTCAACAAATTGTAGTTATTGTTTCTGAATGTTGACATCCAGCTGCTGAAGATGCATTACAGTTCTATATGTTCGCAAGAATATTTAGGTTGATCGAATCTTTCACTTGCTGCTACGTGAAACATACATTTGCAGTTTCATAGCTCGCAGATTTGAAATCCGATATAAGCTTATATATACTATATGTATATAAAAGCTTATACATATGTAAGCTTATAATATATAAGCTTAATTAATTAATGCAACGTTGCATTTCAAAAGTGTTAAAAATTGAGGTAATTATATTGAATACCTCGTGTTGATTTAATTTAAAAATATAATGCGAATATTAATAATTTTATAATACCATAATTATTAACATAATAATTAATAATATAATTTAATAATTAATTAATATTACTATCAGTCCAGATTATCATTATAAAATTGATTAAAAAATTATAGGATAGTTTAAAATACCTGTATGTTGCCATTCTTTTGTGGATTTACAATAAATATTTTTCACTGTATTGTGTTATATTGTTAATATTTTACGATACACTAAAACTATAATAATTCACTTGATTGCTAGCGAGATAAACTCTCTAATCTAATTGAAACTCATAATGTTTGTATTTTCGAAAGACTATTTGTGAAATAAGCGGCTCAATGTTAATTCCGTTTCGCACGCTCGCTCTGCTTTTCGAATGTCCTTCAGGAATGCACCTCGAAAAAGGACTTGATGCGCTTATCGCAAATCTCCGGAGGTGCACCGTCCGCGCTGTGCACCATGGAGAGAGCTGACGAGGGAGACGCTTCTTTCATTCGAGGAGGATTTTCCGAAGACAATATGTGGGGTCACGAGTGGCAAAACAATGGACTTCGAATACGAATGGAAGACAAAGTGCGCTACCGAAGGTTTAAACGGCTTTGTGTTACTTTTTGCTACTGTAATCTGCTCTTTCCTATGCAGGTGGACGCGAAGACAGTGCATCGGATGGCTGTTGCACAATTTGCACCATTTACCTTTGCAAATCGTGAACGTTGAATTTATTTACGTAGCGCGTAGAATATCGTTCATAATTTTCTAAAAAATTTCCCTAAATTAATTTCGACCGTTGCGTCACTCCTACGATTTTCACGAGAAAATCATACGAAGTTTATCGATCTGTCGAACTTACAGATTAAAGGTAACATCACTTCATATAGAAAAGTGTTATTTACTTCATGTTTATGGAGCTTTGTTTCGCGAATTATAAATAATTTTACGAAGCGAAACGCTGATCTTTTCGGTAGCAGAAAGCAGCGACAAAATTGCGCATATCTAGAACTAATGTACATTATTGTATTACTTTCACTCGTGTGGCGTTGTGATGTTTCAGAATGCAATTATGCCACAGGCGAGACACGCGCGGCATATACCACGAAATAAATTATGTTTCGCAAAATAGATTTCGCTACGTTCACGGATAAATTCGACAAATTAATCGTTTTCGCAATAGAAACGTTTCTCTTTCTAATTGCTTATACACTTTTGCTATGCACATATAATGTAGAATTAGTAAAAAATTATATGTTCATTTTTTAAATATAATAATATATATAATAATAGTAAGCAATAATAATTGTATGTATACGAAATTGTTCCATGTTACAAATTCATTAAAACTCTTAAATGTACTAAATTTTAGCAAGTCATTTGTTGAATAGTACCAACTAAATATTTACTACACTGAAAAATATCGACTGAATAGTATTTTACCATCAAAATTACTTTAGATATATACATTTATATTAATATATATATATAGTACAAAATTTAATTTAACTGTAATTTTTTGAGTAATATTTATTTACTGTAAAAGTAACAGTTCGGTTGGTAATATTCAAATAAATATTTAGAAAAACAACTAAGAGTTAAAAAATGACAAGAATTATCAATTATTACAGAAATTATTAATAAAAATAAGAAATCACTTTTTTTCTGTTGATGTAATGTAATATGACGAGATACAATGGAATTTTCATTATTACATTTTGGTACAATATAATATATCGCAAGAGTATAAAATATCATACATAAAATATTTTAACCAGCAATATGTTCGCAAATTTACGTAATTTATGTTTCAGTGCACCTTGTTAATGCTTTTGTCTCGGTTTCGATACGGATATTATACCATAATGATGATAAATATTCTGCAGATACTATCCGTAAATATATATTTCGCACGAAAATTCTGTTCAGCCCTGTGTATCCATGTAACTCATATTCAACCTTGATTTCGCGAATAACAAGCAGTTCTACCTTTGCACGAAACTTCTGTCTTTAAAATCCATTGCTTCGCGATTTTACGAACGATACCGGAAGTCGTTTGGTGCTATTATGCAGCTTTTTAATCCTATTACAGCGGTTAATTACCGTCTGGTGGCCGTTAGCGAGGCACAGACAAAAAGGAAGAAGTCGACACCTTTCTGTAAGAGTATCATTTGTTTTCTCTTCCTTTTTAAGCCCGCGACCTTTTATCTTTCGGCGAAACAAAAAGTATGCGTCTAATTAACGATCGCCCTTTGCTCATTTTTGGCGCACGCTGAAAAAGTAGAAGCTAAAAGCGCAGAATCCAAGAATTCTTCGCAGTTGTGTACAAAATGTTTCAGAAGTTGAGCATTTAAGAGAAATGAACGACAAAAGAGAAAGGCGAGTAGTACAAGCCATTTAATCCTTCCATTAAGTTTCGCTGCGCTCGTTTTATCTAAATCTTTTTGTTAGAAAAAGTATTGTATCGTATTCGTAGCAAAAAAATTGTATCTTATTCGGTGCAACTAAATTTTACATTGTCATGAATAAAATTATTTATAATAAAACCAGTTTCTCTATTATTCTGGAAAATAGAATAGTTTTTCTCTCTCTGAATAGAAAAATACGAGGAAAATACAAAACCATCATCTTGAATATTACCAACCATAAAAAAAGAAATTCAGCTTTGTTGGTGCACGTATACTTCAAGAAACATTACACTATTACAGTTGCAATCGGATTGTTTATATTGTTACTAGTAACCCACAAAATAACAAAGATAATAGGTTTCGAGAAAAAAAAAAACAGCTCCGTACTTTTCCATCCGCGTTACAGTACATTTCGATCTACGAGATGTCGAGGAAAAGTAGGTCGGACCGAGAATCCTCTCATGCGCGCGACAGGATTACGAATCCTTACCTCCATAGTGCAAGAAGCAGGGAGAATGGGAACCGCCCATGTAATCCCTCGAAATTAAAATTTTAAAACACGTCAGTTTCTCATGCCCCCCAAGATACCCCTTTTTTCTCGATTTTAATCTCTGGTCGAGTTCGTGTCTTCATCTGAGACGCGTACTCGTTAGACGTCTCCGACACCCTTTCTTCTTCATTCCTTCGGTGTCATTCTCTTGTACTATTCAACGACTCTCGATATACCTTTTCCCCCTAACACTTTCGCGTCGCCTTCCTTGGCAGCGAAAGAAATGTTTTCGATGCCGTTTTATCGCGACTTAGTCTTTGAATTCGTCTTTCTTCTATAACTACCTGCGGATGATTAGTTTAAACGCTTCTTTCGTTTATAAAATGTTTAAATTAATCTACGAGTGAATGTCACTAGTAAATTATACACTTCGTTCTTTTCCAAATTTGTCTTTCACCTATTTTTTCAAAATTTATGAACATCGGAATAATTTATTTGTATTTTATTGTAGATGATTTTATCGAAAAATGGTTTAACATTTTTAAACTTGTTAAAGTTTTTATAATAGTTTTAATTTAATTTCTGTATTTCTCATTACATTCAAAGAATACACTGTAAAAAACAAAATGTTAATTTTAACTTAAAGATGTCGAGTGGATTTTCTGAGACATACAAAAATATTAAAATATTAACACAAAAATGTTAATTTTAACATTTTTGCATGTCTCAGAAAATCCACTGAACGTCTTTAAGTTAAAATTAACATTTTATTTTTTTACAGTATAATTTTGGTATATATACCAAATTATATAGATTATGAATTATTTCTTATTGCAGCATAAATTATACGTATATGAATTTAGAAGTGCAATAGAGTTTATTAAGGCTAATCTATGAATGAATGGCCCGTACTACATCGTATTACCTTGTTGGCTAATTAAGCGTTAAAGTCGATAAAGTACTCTATAAATGTGCTTTATCTTACTAAATGTAATATAAACCACTATTTATACGTTCCTTCAATTATCACATTCCGGTACGTTAAAATTTAATCCAACATAGATCACATTAACTTATAATATAAATGATATTTCCAATGAGTGCACTAATGGATACCGACATTAATAGGATTGTAATTACTGATGTATTGTATTCAAATATAGCATTATGTATTTCTGTCTTTAGAAATTTTCAGATTCTGATAATAAAATTAACGTAAAATGTGTTTATCTTATTACTTCAAAAACTGAGAAGAAATTTTGTAATACGTTAAATGTCCTGCAAGAAATAGGAAATACCATCTACATATACATTTGTATACATATTATTATAAAAAACTACAATTAAATTTATGCAATCATTGAAATGAAACAACGATATTAATTCTGCAAATTATTATAAAAAACTACAATTAAATTTACGCAATCATTGAAATAAAACAGCGATATTAATTCAATTTTTAAACTACAATTGTTAAACATTTGTTAAAAGCAAAGAAAATTTACGTTTTGTAAATTTTCCCGTTCGTGTGACTGCATAACTGACGGTTGATTTTTAATGACATCATTAAAAAGTGACAGCGGGAATTCAACGCTTACCGACAACGGTCACTTAATAAGTTTGACAGTTTGTGTTTCGCTTCTTTCGTAGCGTTGTCGCTTTCTTTCTTTTTTTCTCAACTTTATTTTACAAGTTGTCACAAGTCGTGGGATTTAAAAGGGCCGTTCGAGAGCTTAACTTCGCTGCTTAACGGATCTATAGAATGAGAGTAAAGTTGCACGCAAGGAGTGCTTGTGAGTTTAAAATAGTGATTCTATGAGTTAGAGGAAAGCTTAAAATTATGAATACGTCAAGATTCGGAAATTCGCAGTTATGCTTTATAACGACACGTTATTATTGTAATTAACAATATAGTCGCACTAAAGAATTTCATTGTTAGTAGTTAATTAAATTTATTATAATGGATTTTTTTTGTGGTAACAAAAGAACGTTAAAGTAATTATACCCAGAGGAAAGCAATTTATGTTTCAGGGATTCATTAAATTTTTTTTCTGTAGAGAGAGAGAGAGAGAGAAAAATGAATGAAACATCTATATTGACCAGTTGCACTATAATTATATAATGTTATATAAATATTTCTAATAGTAATTCTTCTAATAGTATTAATAATTCTAAACTTATATACGGTTTCATCTATAATGCATATGTAATTATGAATATATATTCAAATTGTTTCTGGTTTCTTGATTGAATGCATGTATAATTAAAGTCAATACTGTATACTTTTCGTAATAATTAATGTATTATTATAATATAATTCATATTCACATCTGTTAAAAATGTTTTAAAAAGTTCAATGTTTAAGAGATTAAGAATCTTATGTTTAACAATAATAAAGCTTTATCTCTAAGTTTTTATCTGAGATAATGATTGTTATATTGTTTAATTATATTGTTTAATCATATTATTAATGTTGTTAATAAGTTTCGCTTGTTTTTTGCAGCGCAAATTACAATAAATAACGATCTATATGCGAGCTAAATGGATTTTCGCATCATCGTGCATCATAAGAAAATAGTATCACACAATCCAAGTAAGAATTATAAGAATCGCTGATGAAAGACTTGTGAGTTCCAAAACGTATGACAATTTAGTTTTTTATTTTAGTTTTTCACGTTATGTTCTCATTTATATAAATTTAAGAACTATATTAAATTCTCCAAGAAAATAAATTTGTTTTTTTATATAATGGAAGATAACTAACAATAAGTTATTCGTCCGTCAAAGTTTCGTCGAATCAGTTCGCTAGAGAACGAGAGAACAAGTAAAGTCTGCAAATGCATAATTGCAGATAAATCGGCGAACGCGCGTGTTCATGCAACTTCTCGCTGTAAGGCTTTAACGGCACGAAGAAGCTTGCTTCTAGCCTGGCAGGAGCGAGTGAAAGGGACGGGCATGCCTAAAGTGCATGGGCAAACGAACAGTGATCCCATGGGGAAGTTTGAGGTGGCCAACACTCGAGGGAATGGATTATAGGTCAAGATAGGGCGGAAGGGAAGATTACTGGTATAGAGGCACACAGCGGCGGAGCCAAGTGATTGTGTAAATCAAGAAGGCACTTAAGCGCCTGAAATTCTGCTCTACGGAGCTTCTGGTTCAATCAGCCGCCAAGGATTACGCAAATATTCTCCATGGACTCTTGAGCAGTTATTTACAAAAGTGAATTCTTGCATAATCAGATTTCTGTCATGTTAGAGGAGAGGAACGAAATTACTGGAAATATAATTTGTCTGCAATTAGATTATAAAAACAATTCGTTATAAATAACAATAATTTGTTAATGAAAGATTTAGAACTGAATGTTTATTAAAAATAATTAAACGGAATTTTTTGCACACATTTTTTGATCGGCAAGAAAAAAATTACACACTTGAAATGGAAATATGTTCATCATGAAGTATTCAGACATGCAACTATCCAAACATATGTATATAAAATATGAAGAAAAAATAGGTAACAATAACATCCTACTAGAAAAAAGAATATTAAAAATTATTATTATTATTATTATTATTATGTACGCGTGATGTGCGCTACATTTATTATCACCCTTCATCTTCTACTTTTATAGGAAAATTCTTCCGCAAATCCTTTTTACTTGTCCTTTTTTGTCCCCAGCGGGCGAGCGAGCGAGCGGGCGTTTCTATTGCCAGCCGAGTCATGTACAAACAGTTTCTTCGCGAAATTCCATCGCTTTTCGCGCAGCACACAAACACAATTGCACGTGCGAAGTTTCCCCTGGGGACCCCTTCGGCTTTTTCCATTTGTTCATATCAGATAAGTCTCTCGCTTGCGATAACTTTGTCTTCCTCAAAGTTTTTCGTCCCGCACGCGCGCGCGCAACTTCCGGTTCTCCTCCGCTCGTTCGCTTGCTATCATTTCCATTCGATTCTCCTTCGGCCACCACTTGTCCCTAATCCCTTAGTTGAAGGTCTGGTTGGCTTTTATGGGGAAGTAACTCGAACCATGTGATCGGATATAACGTTTAAACACTCGTCTACTTGCTCGCAAAACATGGCACGCGCAATACATTTCCCGTCACATTTGATTCTGATTTTCATTCTACATTTTAAATTATGACTACATAGACAAAGCAATTTTGTTACAGTATCTAAAAATTCAAATGTAGATTTGAAAATAACTTTATTAAACTTTCAATAATTATGTAGAAATCTCAAGCATGAGCACTGCTGCAAAAGGTGTTGATATTCTAATAATCAATTTGAATGTTCTACATAATTATTTTGATAATTCAACAAAATTATTTTACTCTACATCTAGGCTAAGCTTTTAGATATCTCAGCAAAACCGTCTTTTTCTATGTATAGAAATCTGAATAATAAAAGTTAATTAACGTGTAACATTCGTTGCGGTATCAAAATCTTATGAGGTAACTCAGTCTGGTCAGACGTATACATGGAAAAATTTTGTTAAAGTATTTAACAATTTCGGTAGATCTGGATCTAAAAATAATTTTGATAAAATATCAAAATAATTCAATGTACAAGTATAACGAACAAACTGCTGCAAAACGTTTTGACATTCTAGCAACTAGCTTCAGCGTTAGACATAATTATTTGAATCATACAACAAATTATTTTCAGATCTAGTTAAGTTTTTAGATACTTTAACAAAATAATTCTTTCTCTCGTGTATTCTTGCTTCGGTCCAAATATTGCATCATCTTTAATTTTTTTTAAGTTTCTGATCGAGTTTGCTTCGTCATTATATTTTATATATAATATTTAACTTTGTATTTATTTAACGTTGTTACTGACTGATCGTAATCATGCTACAGGTTGCCTACTACGATTGCTGGTTGCCGGCTCAATTTTCGCCAATCGCATTGCAGCTAATCCATACTTGCTACATCATGATTGGCTAAAATAGAACCGACAACCGACAACCGTAACCAGCAACTTGTACTAGGTATAGTATGATTACGGCTACAGGGAGGCACTCGGTGCTATTCTCGTTCAGCAGACTCAACAGATGAGAGAATGCTCACTGTTATTGGTGTATTCTTTTAGATCATCTAATCAGATTTTACAGATTTAGAAAAATACATCAATAGTAGTGAGCGCTCACTCAACTGTTCAGTCTGCCGAACGCAGCCACTAAATTAACTTGATTTAGGCTAAATTGTTTTCCTTTCGACAAACTTCAGCTCATACATTCGATCTTTACCTCTCTTACTCTCTCACACTCTTACTCTTTTACTCTTCCGTTTATCCCATTACATAAATTATTACATAATTTATCCGAAGATGGAACAACCAGCCCTTAGTATATGAAAATCGTTTTTCAAACTTAAATTTTGATTTTAAAGAATTTACTACATTTCTCGATGGATATACTCTTAAAGGAAAGAAAACATAAGGAAAATTGACAAGAAAAATTCTACGTGGAATCTGCGTTTCTTTTGCGCAGATAAGACGGAAATCGAATCTGTCGTTCGCACGCACGCCTATACGCAGCACATATACCTGGCACGAATGATCTTTGATATATACTCGATTTGAAGAATCTATTCGCGTGCTCGATTAAACGATTGTGCTCGTTCGAGGAGCAGAGGATGAAAAGCGCCATTAGGAAGGACAATAAGCGAATCATAGAACGGCACAAACGAGAAGAATGCCGATGTCTGGAAGACTATGAAGGAACTATTGAGAGAGAAAAACATGGAAAAAAAAAAAAATAAATGGAAGCTCGTGCGATTTCATTCGAGAATTCAAGACACCCTTAAAACAATTTTCTAGCAATTTAAATTGGAAATTAAAATTCTGTTAAAATAAAAGCATTAAAATTTTTCGCGTTCAAGGCTGCTTTCATCAAAGCTATCGATATTTATTTATTAAATTTTTACGATGTTCCGTTTGAGGAATTCCTGTAATGTGTAAACTCGAGGTTGGAAATTCGATCTGTATCGCTTAATGAAACATCATGTATGTGCATATGTATGACTGTGTAGATGTATGCGTGTCGTACATTCCTGACATTGTATTCCGTGTCAGCTGCGTTTAATGCACGCGAGTATAGGTACACGTGCACGCACGCACGCATGCATGCACGCACGCTGGGCTTTATGGCTGTGATACTGGACGATGATTGTCTTCACGCGTCGCTTTACGAGTAACTTGTTTAATATTATACTGTGAATTACACGATATGTATATCACAAAAGTGAATCGTTTTCCACTCAGACCAGCCACGTATAATATAGGTTTAAAAATTTAAGAGTCCATTTTATAGGCAAAATATGTAACAATAACTAGATTGATCATGCAATTTTAAGTCGCAAATTTACACACGAGAACATAATCGCGTTAAAGTAGAAATTAATATTTCTGGTGTTTAGTCGCGAAAATTGCTCGAATAAAGTGGGAATTTCGAAAGCCATTACTGGAAAATTAATACTCATCAATCTGTATTACCGTTTCTATAAATGAAGCCGAATGCGATACGCTTGATTAAATGGCACGCGAAATGCGATACAAAATGAGAAAACGGAGATTCATTTACGATTTTTTTTTTTACCGATGCAATCTGCTAGTAATATAAAATCACTTTGAATCATAGGAAAAATAATACGCTGCTGCATTTCGTTCGTTTTGTTTCATTATTTTTTCCCTTTTACTTCTCTAATATATCTATTATTATAGCATTGATTACTAAAGATTATTGTATGCAATTTAATTCACCACGAAGATCTCTACTAAGCAAAAAACTAAGTGCAAAATTGTTCTCATCTTCATTCGATATAATTTTCACGTTGCAATATATACCGTGTAACGAGTATCGTAGTGACTTCAATAAGTGGGGAAGCCTCGTAATTCCACCTACTGTTTGATCTCGTCTCAGATCCTGCCAAGTCACCGGCAAAGCCAAGTCCTGGACCAGTTCGCACGTCCTTCGTCCGTAAATACCTGTCCTGCCGCGGGCGCATCCCAGCAGCATCCTGCAGGGACGTCTCCCTCCCGCTACAGGGATCTCGATTTCGCACACTCTCGCTCTTGTCAGACATCGTGCCGGAGAGTTGCTCGGGCCAAGCAATTTGTTAATGGCGATAATTTAGCAAAGCGGATTAAAGCAGCGCCGTCCCGGCGCGGCATTAATCAATGTTAAGTCTCATCCGCAAACCAACGACGTGAGCTTATGCCAAACGATCGACTGTAGCTTAATAGACATGACTGCACTTCGGGAAATACCGAAAAACGTATGCACTATCGAGAAAAAAAATCAATTGTGTACTTCTCACGTTTGTAATTTCTTTAAAATTTTTATGACAAAAGAAAAGCCGAGGAAATCTTTTACCTAATGATTTTTAAATGCCTATAATAGGAATGATAATAAAATTAGATTTTTAATGAAAGAGAGAGAGAGAGAGAGAGAGACATTTATATAACACGATGTATTGAAGTACCTACAGCTCAGTTAAAAAATTATTTGAATCAATAATTGTTAAAAATTTTTTATCTATTCAAAGAAATATTAATACTAATAATTATTAGTGTATATATTGTATATGCTATTTTTTAATATAAATTTATATCGTAAATATTGTACCGTAAACTTAATTTCTAAATAATTTTACAAGTTTATTATTGAAATGTAAGATGTTTGAAATATTCTTTCTTTGACAGTTATCTTTTATTCTTCGTTTCTATTTTTTACTACTATACCCTTTTTCTTTAATAAACAAATTATTTTTTAGGAGACTTTGATTTATAATTCAAGTTCATAATTTCTGCACTTAGTAAAAATTTGGAAAAAAATATCATTTTATTTATATCGTTACATCTTTTTGTTCTACATTATAATGGACTGTCGGCCATGAATGAAAAACGTAAAAGCTAATGTAACCGCAATATATATCTATATCTAACCACCAATTACTGCGCCGAAATTAATATATAATTTCTCTTTGACGTGCTTTGTGTATAACTTTCAGAATATGGTAGCCAGAACAATGCTAATTATCGCTCCGCACTGCAAGAAATATTAATCAACGTATCCCAGTTAGGATATAACGAGCTCACGGTGCACAAAAACCTTCATTTTTATTCATTATGGTACGAGGAAAATATGCGTATACATTTATTTTAATAAATATCAAACGAGATACCTGTCTGTTCTTTATTATTTTTTTAATTGCAAAATTAAGCATAAACGTATTGAAATATTCCAGTACGTAATCTACGTAATTAACGCAACATATTCATGTTGTAATTGTATGATACATATTTTTATATCTCTCTTACAATACCAAAATTAAAAGTTTCCTATAGTTTTATAAAACTAAAAACAAGATCTTGAAATATTTTAACTTTTTGACACAACTTTGATAGAGAAAGTTATTTCTTGTGTTAGAGTTCAAGTGATATGATTTCACAAAAAATTCTACATAAGACCCTACGGTTCTGAGAAATATTATCTATCTTTATACAATATTTGCTTTTTGTGATGTCCTAAATCGTATAAAAATCAAAGTGATAAAACGTTACGTGAACTATTCAATATAGCCATCGATTTGCGCGAATGTCTGTCTAGAAATACAGCAGCACGTAAAGCTGTTTAAAGAAAAGAATAAGAAATATATTTGATATTTTCGCTATGAGATTTTCGCCGATGACATCAGTGAGCGGATGGCGGATTTTGGGCGTAAATTTCGACGCGATGCATCGCCCTCTCGCAAAAACGGAGAATGGCACGAAACGGTCGAAGGGGATGAGAGGCGTTTTAGTGGCTGTCGCCTACAAATACCGCGATCTTCTCGGCGAAATCTGCATTTCGAAGAGCTGTGACAGCCCACCCTCGCACGCGCTATCACTTTCGCTCCCTTATCTCGTTTCTTTCGTCGCCATTCTTTGACTCTGTCATTTTTCTCAGCGCTTCGTATTATGATATTTTTCTTTCGTTGCTTTTTTGAACGCACTTCTTTTTCTTTTTTCCCCGCTCGCAGTATATATATTTAGAGATATCTCAGTGCACCTGCGCACCTCTTCCTGATACGGAGAATGTGGAATAAATAAAGCAGCGTCTAGTGGAAAAACGATAAATCCCAAGAGGCGCGCCAGCAATTTGTTGAATGGCGAGAGAAAGAAGGCGAGAGAAAGAGAGAAGGGCCCAGTGAAAAACGGGTTCGAGTAGAAGGAAGGGCAACGTGAGAAAAGCGAAAGGCGGGTCAAGAGTAGCCGAGACAGGCACGTTCGAAATCTTGGCGTGTAATTTACGAGAGCAGGCATTACGTAATCTGAGCGATAAATAACGTTATCATAGCACTCTGACCCACGGTTTATCATGGCAATCGAGACCCTTTGTTTGTTCACTAGAGGTTTACTTAGCTTGAGCTTTATCTGCGTTCTATATGAAGAGAATTTAAGATCCTATTATATTCATATTGTGTATCTCGTAAATTTATTACGTCACGTGGAATTACTTTTCCCCTATATTGTATTCCAATTTTTGGATGCTCCACAAACACACGCGTTTAGTTAAATAATACAAACATTCCATATTACCATATGTTATGTCATATTAACAAAAAATGATTTAACATGGATATCGCTGTGAATAATTTTTATAATTCGTATTTTTCGCTATTTTTAAGAGAATTACAAAAACAATAATTAATAAAATATAACATATGAAAATCTAGATAACGTGTAAAAACATTCGCATATAGAAAAAGTGACACAAATCAAAAATATAAAATGATTCGGAAGAAGATAGAAAATTGCATACTGTTTGAAATTAATTATTTATTATAGCAGTATATTAAACATAAATTAATTCAAAGATAATTACAAGTTGTTTTATGTTGTCTAAAAGTAATATATGTATATATAATTTTGTTATGGGGTGATATATGTTATTACTCTTAAAAACTAAACATCTATTTTAATTTATGTCATTTTTCCCTCGAGTCACTTTTTTCAGAAGATACTTAAATTGAATTCATATCACTTTTCTTGATTGAAAGCTGACGTACTTAAGATATGATACAGAATTTGAAAACGTTTAACTTGGGTCACTTTTCTTGCTGGAGTGCGATGTGTCTCTTTTAATGTTGATACAATCAAATATATGTGTGTGTATGTCTGCTCATGCGCGTGCATGTTTAATATGTGTTTAATATTAATGCAATATGTTAAACATATTGCACATATATAGTAGTGTTTCGTAATTACGTAACGCAATAAAGTTCTTAGAGTAAGCATACATAGTATGCCGAGCTTCTTCCTAAGCTGAGGATTAAAACTCGCGAAAGTTTAATCGAGTCACGTGTATATTCACTTTTATCCGAAGCAGCCGAGGTTATCTTTGAAAATTAAATGTAAACGTTTAGTTTCTATAATATCCGCTGAGTAACCCGAGATAGCTTCCTTGTGTTAAAAGTTTATTTAAACAAGCAACGAAGAAAATAATAAGCTTAAGTCAACGGACTAGCGTATAATTGAAAAAACTTAGATTTTGTTTATAATGTAACTTAGATCTAATGGAAAAGCAGACGTTCAATTAACAAAATAAAGTGCAACCTAGTACAAATTTTGCAAAACGTGTCATCCTATCCGTATTGTTATACTTCCCTTTTAATTCTGTATTATAATAGATTGCCGACAATGAATAAAAAATATGAATGTAACTGCATTGTGAATTTATTGCTAATTACTGCGCAAAATTAATACATAATTACGTTTTGACGTACTGTTACATGTGTATATACATAAAACAAGACAATTAGATCAATAATAATAAACGATTAAATTTTTAAACTTAGAAATTATAAAAAGTTATTAAAATTTTGATAAGAAGTATGTTTTTAGAGTTTCTACTAATTTATAATATTATTGCTTTTATTTTTCAAAATAAAATTTTTATTTCCTATTCTCGATTTTTCTTTGTTTTGAAAGGGAAGTTTATATTAAAAGTCCTTATATAAAATAAAGAAAATTTTATAGAATATTCTACTTTATGAAATTCCCTTATATATACTTTGTATTTCAAATTTATGATGTGAAAATTAGCATAGCGACCTAAACAGATGTGTTATTTGCTCCCTCGCGACACATTCTGTTTTTACGAACGTCAAACGCGATTATCAGATTGCGGTCACGATTTACAGCTTATGTAATAAATCGCAAATAATTACGCGAGATTTTAGACCACCGGGAAAATATTTGTCATTTATTAATATTGATGTAAATGTGATGCTCGCTCTTGCACGAAAACGAGACAGTGTGATATTAAAAAAAAATGCAACGAGTCTCTAATTGGGCCATCCTTGCAAAATTAATCATCCTATAATTAATACTGCTCGATCTGCCGCAAATTAATCGTCCGCCAAAGCTAATCTGCAATTTTAATTCATCCGATAAGCACTTATTCCATCTGTTATTTTCGTACTTTACGACTTATTTCAACGTATCGCATTATAATGGAATTGCGCTACTAATTTTTTTACAAGACTTTTACAGATATTATTAATTTAGCAAACACACACTGTATCGCGTAGAATCAACTTTTATATTATAGTATTTGGATTTCAGATATAATACTGATTGTGTGAGTAAAATAATATTCAAAGGAAGAGACGTGCCAAATCGAGTCTTATACACCGGATGTTGATGTGTGTAAAACTTTGATTTATTGTATATGTACAGTTTTTCTTAGGTTTCGATCCACAGTTTGGATCCTTTTCAAAGAACTTCTATTACAATATAAGCATTGTGCTACCTAGAACACTATATGATTAGAATTAATATAATGATTAAAAGAGACTTGCATAAAGTTGTTATCAGATAATAAAACAAGGTCAATTAATTTATATAATCGAGAATAAGAAATATAAAGTAAAATATTAAGATTACTAGAGTGATTATAAATATATATTTGAGAATAACATTGTGATTAGGTAACTTTAGAAGTGAATATTAAGACTAATAATAAAAATAATTATAAATATAAAAGTATAACTGATAAATACAATAAAATATGAGATATATGTGTGAGACTGCATAAATGTTATTATATTAATAATATAAATGTTAAATCGTGAAATTGGAATCTACCTAGAACACTATATGATTAGAATTAATATAATGATTAAAAGAGACTTGCATAAAGTTGTTGTCAGATAATAAAACAAGGTCAGTTAATTTATATAATCGAGAATAAGAAATATAAAGTAAAATATTAAGATTACTAGAGTGATTATAAATATAAATTTGAGAATAACATTGTGATTAGGTAACTTTAGAAGTGAATATTAAGACTAATAATAAAAATAATTATAAATATAAAAGTATAACTGATAAATACAATAAAATATGAGATATATGTGTGAGACTGCATAAATGTTATTATATTAATAATATAAATGTTAAATCGTGAAATTGGAAATTCTCAAATTTATATTTATAATCACTCTAGTAATCTTAATATTTTACTTTATATTTCTTATTCTCTTTATATTTTGAATAAGAAATATAAAGTAAAATATTAAGATTACTAGAGTGATTATAAATATAAATTTGAGAATAACATTGTGATTAGGTAACTTTAGAAGTGAATATTAAGACTAATAATAAAAATAATTATAAATATAAAAGTATAACTGATAAATACAATAAAATATGAGATATATGTGTGAGACTGCATAAATGTTATTATATTAATAATATAAATGTTAAATCGTGAAATTGGAAATTCTCAAATTTATATTTATAATCACTCTAGTAATCTTAATATTTTACTTTATATTTCTTATTCTCTTTATATTTAGTCTCTTTTAATCATTATATTAATTCTAATCATATAGTGTTCTAGGTAGCACAATGCTTATATTGTAATAGAAGTTCTTTGAAAAGGATCCAAACTGTGGATCGAAACGTAAGAAAAACTGTACATGTACAATAAATCAAAGTTTTACACACATCAACATCCGGTGTACAAGACTCGATTTGGCACGTCTCTTCCTTTGATTATTATCAATACGAGTCATTTGGTATCATCATTTTTTATATAAAATAATATTTTTATCTTTTACTTAATCTTTTTTTAGTAAAAACAGAGAAAAAATGATTAATTAATTATATTTATTTTTCTTTTAGTAATAATTTTTCTCTTACTCTATCTTTTATTTTTATTATTTAAGTGACATGAAATTTGTTTATTTTTTAGAATATAAAATTATATATTCTTTGCAAAATACATTCTGTATTTTCAGATGTGTTAAAACAAGATATAAGTAGGCGTTTGCTGTACGGTGGTGTAATACTGTATGAAAGTAGCTTCTTTTCACCGCTTTCCCACGACAACGATGTTCTTAAATGGAATTTTGCGAGCATAATCGAAGCTACGAGGATAACGGCAAAATAACTGTGGACCATTTATGTGCGTACTTCTGCTCTAAGAAATAATCCGAAGCCCGCTCGTAAAGGTGCTATTACCGCTTTCGCTCGTCGCATGCTTGTCGAACATTACGTCGACTATGACTACTTCGGTCATTTATGAGCATCACTTATGGATATAAGTGGTCCCGTCGTAACAGCTTAACTGTCGCTACTTTTCCTCACTCGCTTATGAATGTTTTACCGAGTTTTCCTCGTGGAAAATACGGCGTGTTCAGTAATAGACACGTTTGGTATACTTGATATTTTAGCGAAAAAATTGGGACAAATGTATGTTCATAAAAATACTAAGACTAAAATGGCTGAATAAATGGCGAAGTAGGACGTTTTAAACAAATAATGCTCCAAAAATGTTTAATGTATATAGGTAGTTAAAATCTTTTGAAATTTTATTTAACGTAGATTCTTTTCTTTATTAAAATTTCATTTAACTTGACACATGTAAGAAATATAAAAGTTAAATGTTAAAGGATATATATACTAAAATATGAAATATTTAAATATATAAATTATAGTATATATATGGAATAAATTATTATATGGAATATAGAATAAATCAATAGATACTGATATTTTCAATCTAATGAAATTTTTCTCTTAAATATTAATTTCAATAATAATTTTATTAATTTATGAAATATATACAAAATTATTTTTTCGAGTATAAGAATGCGTTTGTGTTTTCTTGACGACGCTTATAGTCTTATTTATTTAAATAATTTATATAAATAATTTCGTAAAAAATTTAATATAAATCTTTATACAAAAAATTATCATTTTTTAAAAAAAGCGTGTTATTTTTTAAATGTATTTTAAAATTTACAATAAAATTTGTAAAAGTTTAAAGTTGTAAAAGTAGTTACAATGTTCTACAAATAGCGTATTGCAGTAAAGTATTGTAACAAATGGAACATTGTAAAATTTACTCACCATACAGATTGATTTGGAATGGCTGCTATTCACTTTTGCTCAATCCTTTATTCAAAGCGTCTATCGATCCTACAACACAAAAGCAGGATATTAGCCATTAAAATGTCCTATTGTATATAAAACAAATATATATTATAATATTTATAATACATAAATCTCATTATATTAAAATAAAATAGAGTTTGCGGTTATCGGATATCTAAAAGTCTATTACGCCAGCAACATTGACATTTTCTGCAAAAATAAGAAACAGAAGATATCTGAAAACGGAATATCGAACTAAGTGCAGAGATTATCATAATTGAGAGCTTTGGTAGATTTAAAATTCAATAATTGTGAAATATTATAGAAGATGTAATATCCTTTGTATAAAAGGCCAACAAATATATGTATTTCACCGATTGAATCTCCGTAATCTTCAAAATAAAATTCTGACACGTAAAACCAAATTCAGAATTTAAACAACGATTTGTTACGGAGAAAACTGATACGAGAGAAGTCACGGCGTTTACGCAGCGCGATAATACATCTTTCAACGTATATACGAGCTGTCGGTGCTTGAATTTACGAAAAGAATGCTAATGTCTCCCACGGCGCTCGCTCTTACAGCGATCATTTCGCGGAAATACGGTACGTGGCGCATACATATACGAGTATTTCGACGGATAGGTGCAAACAGAAACGTACCTAAAATATTTGTCACCATAAATGTTTCATAAATAATTAAAAAATTTAAGATAAATTTAAATCAGAGAAAATATACGTTTGCTGATTTATATTTTCTCTGACTTAGCAAATTTTTTGTTAGAAAGCTTATGTATCGAGGTTTTAACTTCATTAATTAAAATCGTTATAACAATAAATGATATTTTAAAATTTAAAAGAAAAATACATTATATAAATAAGCCGAGAGATTCCGTCATTCTTATAATAAATTCTCTATTTAACTTGAAAACTGTATTTCAATTTTTGCAAACTTATACCAGAAGAAGTATAATATATAAAAAAAAATCAAATAGAGAAGAAATATGTTATTGATATATCAAGCAGTTTTGTAATTTAATCCGATGGATTTTTCGTTTAATTTAAACTCCCTGGCATTTTAACTTTCTCGATATGAAACTCCTCGTAAATAATCTCGAGAACTTAAAATAGGATACGAAGAAACATATTACGGTCGCAAGTAGAGAGTTCTGTCTTAGTTTAAGAAATTTTTTTTTATTTGGCTCGAAAACTTGTAATGACGTTTCGACCGGGGTAGACTCTGTCTTCCTCGCCATCCCTTCCGTACGTCACTGGTTACGAGGCAGTTTTCGCAGACAGGTATAAGTTCGTTTTAGCAGGCTGTGCACGTGTGCGCGGTCGTGTGCACTTCTCGTGACACGCCAGCCACGTACAAGCGTACAACGGACCGTTGCGATGGTGCCGCACGACGTTGCAGGCTAAACGAATAACTTATGCGTTCTGAATAAGAGACCGGCGCCGTCTGGCTCGTTGCCCTACGTCACCACTTTTGCGAAACGTGCGTTTGTATAGGCTATCTTCAGGAATATATAGTTCCTCTGTTCCGTGTAAACATAACATACGTAACAAAATTTATCAAAAGACTGTACAGAGCGTATCAAATTCCAGAATGGAATATCCAGAATAGAAGAAGATGATCATTTTTCTGTACTGAATAATTTAATTTTATTATTAAAACGAGAATTGTGAAGCAAAAATCCTGCAGATATATATTTTCTCGATGTACAATTTGTTGAGAGCGTAGTTGAGATCGCGATTGTTTGAAGGTGCGTGAAAAATGCGCCGGAAATGCAGACGCTGGTATCACGGCGGGTTTCACGGGAATATTGGCAAGAGTAAATCAAGCCACTTTGGGAGCGATAAATTTCTAGCAACAAGCAAATACGAACTGTCTGAACAAAGTTGCGCGTTACTATTTCGTCCGATATTATTCGACGCTGCATTGCAAAGTCACCGTCGCCACGCCGATGATAACGACAGCACGGAACTGGAGAAACCGCAATTAGCGAATTAACGGGGTGCAATTATCACAGAGGATTCTATTAATTCCTCTCTGTAGAATCCGTGATGGTATAATTTAACGCACATTAGCAATAATTGAACGTGACGTAAAATCTAAATACTTTTAAGTACAAAACAGCGAATCCTATTGTTTTAATTGCGCAGCGTGTTTATAATTTTGCCTTGACATTTATAAATAATTTACTGCTATAATTTTATAACAAATATCAATTTTGTGAGAAAGAGAGGTATGTATTACCTATTCAATAAAAAAAAAAAAAAAAATTATTAATAAATTGCTAAATCAATAAATACGAGCGTTTTCATCTCTTGAATTTGAAAATACTTGATAAAAATTAATGGCATTAATTGATAGCGTTAATAGGAATTAATATGAAATTAATATTATAAATGGAATTGTGTCTATCGCATGCACTGCAGTCATTATTTATACGCTGGTTTGCAGCAATAATTCAGCCGAGATGAGGTAATCAAATAGATCAGACAGGGGAGTAACATTTACGCCTCCATAGCCACTTATCCGTTCTAATGAGTGGTTAATCGAATCGGCCAATCCAATAGGTAGTAGCCCAGGTGGTGGCCGAGGTTGCATGTCCGGTGGTCCGTGCTATAGTATTAGCCGATCCGTTCATCTGACGTCACATCGATCATCCGAGCCCTTCGAGCGGGATGAGGTTCATGCATGTATACATGTCCGCTAGCTAAACACGTACATTTGTAGCTACGGGTGATACGCGTCGCTCGGTATAATACATGTGACATCTTCTTTGTTGGCTATTGTCAAACTGATTCGACTGCGACTGAATCGACAGCGGGCCCTCTGTCGCAATTTCGTAGATGAGCAATGCCGGAGCTATTGACCGATCGTAATTCCGCCGTTTCGCGGATTCCAAAATGGACTCGCTGAACGATATAAATGTCTATCAAACCACCGAACGGATGCGACGATAAATTGGATGAATTGGTCGATTCATCATCAGTCACTTAGCTTTCTCTGTCCGCCCTTCTCCGACGCTCGACGCGAATTCCTCATCGCGATCATTTCTCGTAGCGAGAACTCTGTTCTTCCGCTATAATCGAAATATATATGATTTCATGTATATAACGTGGATAACGTTTCTAAGTGAACAATTCAATCTTTTATCGATTTAAATATTTCAATAATTTTTCTGATTTTCAGACAATCAAAAAATTGTTTAATTGTTTCATTAAGATTATATCAATAAAATTATAAATTAATTAACTTTTTTGTTTCATTTATTACTAAAGAATTTGATTATGTTGTCCTAATTTTAGGTAAAAAGTACGCACAAGTTTTTTTTATACTAAATACAGAAATAGAATGTTAAAAGTCTCAAATCAAAGAAATCTATCCCATCTGGATGCATTTTACAAGTGACATCTATTTTTGGCTGAAGAGAGAGAGAGAGAGAGAGAGAGAGACGCGAAAGAGCATTGAATAGACACTATGCATTATTCCAAAGTGGCAGATGTAATAAATCCGCTTATTCTTGAAGCAACGAAATCCTCCTGTCTAACTTATTATTGATATTTGAAGAATTTTGATAGTGCGGAAAGCGTTATGCATCGTGGTATAATTTTTAGATCGACAATGGCAAATAATCCATAACTGATTCTTTTTTACCACAAAATTTTTGTTTTTTTTTTAAATATCACATTATTAAAAACAGTTAACGTACTGATGTTCAATGTACTGATTAAAAGCTAGCCATTAAAAAAAAATTTATAAAAGATTAATAAAAACTTATATTGAATTCTCAAACTAATTTTCTTTTTACAAGTAAGATTTCCTATAACCCGTTGTAAAATAAGCTTTCTCTGCTGCATTTGAAATTTAGTGCATCAAATGCATCCAACGAGATTAAGGGATAATTTTGGTTGGCTGACGACGACGACGACGACGACTACGACGACGACGACGTGTTCGCAGTTCGAAGGTCAAGAAGCAAGTAACGAGATTCGAACTTCCGGCAAACGACTGCAACTGACAAATGAGAGGCGAAGTAATGGGCCGACGCTACCTGCATAAATAATCGGGTCGACCAATGCGGCGCCGCAACCACTTCCAGGAACAGTTCCACATCGCTGCCCGCCCGGTGGTTTATCGACCTACGATACCGTTGACCTGTACCACCACCCACATAGGTGAATTCACACTCAAGTCATACAATACTCTGTTTTGTTGTATTATCGAACCACATCCTTTTGGCAACTTGCACATTTAAAACCCTTCAGAAAAAAATGTGACCAGAATAAAATTTAAGCGATAATATTTATTTATGTGTGAGCTCTCTTTCTCTATCTCTAGATAGTATTATATATGAGAAGACAATTTTGTTAAAGTATTATCTAAACATTTAGATATACAGATGCAGATTTAAAACTAATTTTGCTGGATTATTATCAAAATAATTATGCAGGAAATTAAAGCATTACGAGTAAAGCTGTAAAAAGTTTTGACATTTTAGCAACCAGCTTGAGTGACTTACATAATTATTTTAATAGTCCAACAGGTCCAACAAAATTATTTTCAGATCTGTATCTAACTAAATTTTTTAATATTTCAGCAAAACTATTCTTTCCATATAATTTACTTATATTTAGAGTGAGAATATTGCATGCACTTCGATTGATTACGGAAAAATATAATTCATTTTCAAAAATAAAAAATGTAATTTTTATTTAAAAAAGTATCTTTTAATACTATTAATATGCAAACTATAATATATTTTGAGATACGCAAATTCTAATATATCTATCTTAAAATGTTAGTCAATAACATTTTCAATAATAATTTTCACAGAACCACGCTTTTTATAAAATTTATTTCATTTTTTGACTAAAATTCTATCATAAATGTAGATAAAATATATTATCTAATCAACGTTCCATTGAAGGTCTCATAACTCTTTCAAAGTGATAAAATTAAAAAAATTTTTTATTTGAAAGTTTCTATGTGAATGAAAAATTACTTCTTTTGAGTATATATACTAAAGCCTCGTTAAGACCAATTTAAAAGGAATCACAACCGGTACTTTGCAAGCGAATTCACGTTGATCCATTTTTGTTTGGACTCTTTTCGATTGAATTATACTGAGTTTACATTAACAAATATTTGATTTAACATTGAATATAATGGGGGAAAATTGAAAAGTAAAAATTCATTAAAAATAATTATATAATAATTATAAAATTACTGAATATTATGACATAACAACGATAATTACAAGATAATGATTATTATAATAATAATTCCATAATATATAATAAATGCAATCTGATTTTGTTACTTATTTGTACAAAAATAAAACAGAGCGCGAAAAAGAGAGAGAAACAGAGAGAGAATCTTTGCATTATTTTGATATTAAATGTAATTACTTGAAATATTTACACTTCTCATTTATCATCTATATTATTAATTTTAATTATTATTAATTTTATACAAAAATCATTTTGTTATTCTAATAAACAATTTTGGTTTAAGGTTTTCTTATTTATTGTGGAGACTGCGTTTGAAATATAATAAATTTATCCGTATATTCATTATAAAACAAACAAAAATGTGTCTTGAAAATAAAAGTTTAAGATACGGATTTATATTCACAGCACGTGCATACATCGTGCACAAATGGAGGATAAAATAGAAGAAGTAAAACAAGAAAAAAAATACTGCAAAATAATCCCATAAATAATACGATAAATCACTGTAGGTGTCAGCGACATACAGAACTCAAAGTTCGCTCGCAATGTTTAAGTGTTGCGGCTTCGTTAGAATTTCCATCGTCTCTCATTAATCAGAAACGTTGCCGCCGGTCATGTCAAAGTGAATGACGCCAAGATCTACACTACGTTCCAACGCGAAGCTTTCTTCCGCGACGTATCGTCTTTTTGCGACGGCTAACTCTATTTCTGTTTGCTTCAGAAAGTTCTGTGAGCTGTATAGCGTCACTATTGATTTTTTTAGGTCGTGTCAGGACTCTACGTTTCGCGTTTTCCTCCAAAATCAAAATAATTACATTCCGTCCGTAGTAGAAAGTATATTGGAAATATCACGGAAGTTAAATGAATTTGGAAACAAGTTTTAGTTTAGTACACTTGAATAAATGTTTATCGAAGACCATAAATCTCAACAGTATTAATGAAATGCAACTTATGTTAGCCAGATTAAATAATAATCATCATATTTTAATTAGCATATAATAAAGTATAATGTTTAAGTTATAAAAATGAAAATATTATTTTAATTTATTTAAATTATATTTAAAACATGTAATATTAATAACAAATACGTCGGCAACGTTATAAAAATAGCGAAAAATTTGTAAAATGTTATTCAGCAGATACTAATTAATTAGTTTAAAATTAGATTAGCCGTATTTATAAGGAAAACAATTTTATATCAGATTAAGTCGACATAATTAAGCTTCTTTATGCAAAGAGTCTTTTGAAGAGGAGGGAGGACTTAGTCTTTCACGAAGAGCATAGGGTCAACTGGGTCGGTCAGATAAGGGATGGCAAAGCTTCTTAAAAAATGAAATATTATCCGTGTACATTATCATATAAAACACTCGGTTGAAATTTCTGTCGTACCGCGACGACGTGAAAAGTAGACGTGACCGCGCGGTTAGTAAGGGTACACTTGGGCAAAAGAATTTCACACGACGTTCCGCCACAAATCTGCCCATCTAAATAGGGATACACATCCAAGTCTTGAAAAACGCTTTCGCGACGCTGCGATAAAAGTCATATTTTAAAATATAAGTTATATATAAAATTGCTAGCAATGAATACGTGACGAGTTTACGTAAAAATAATATGCGAATTCACTGTAAATACTTAAACAAGATATAAATGAAAATATCTTTGAGATTAAAGTCTATAATAATTAATCCTTACATATAACCTTTTTAATTAAAAGTAATTAATGTAGATTATTACAGATATTAAATCTTAATTCTCAATAGATATCGTAAAGTCTTTAGACATTATTAACTAAAAAATTTTGCTGAATATATTTAAATATTCAACATGTCAAAATAATTCTTTACACATAAAAAGAGATAACATTATTTTTTAAATAAATGTTTTAAATTTTAGTCTTAATTTTTAAATAATGTTATGAAATTCTATGTAATAGCAAAATACTTAACAGTATTTATTTCAATAAAAATTATTTTATATAAATCTCTTTTTCTATACGAAATGTCTATAATTTATAAAATCAGAAAAGTAAATATTATATCTTAAATAAATATAAAACCTAATATATAACAATAAATTATAACAATTAATTTTATTTTTGTATATTAAAAAAGTAAGAAACGCTAATGAGATGTCAATGAAAGGAAATTTTTGAAAAAAGTTCAATAAGTGAATTAGAATAAAGCTCTTTAAAAGAAAGCTCGACTTTTCGGTGGCAATTTCTAATAAGAAGACGTTACGTTACGATAACGTGGTTGCAAGACGCGTTTGCAACGAGTTCTTGCTGACAGAAAAGTCATCCTGCGACGATCGAGGTGATAAGAAAGCGTAAAGTCGAAGGAGGAGAACTTCGTGAGTTACTCGGGGGAAGAGGAAACACGATCGATTTCTTCGTATGATAAAAGGAAATCGAACGACGAGAAGTGAGTACTTGTCGACGCATGTATAACGAGTGTGTACTCGGGTAAAAGATATTCTACTCGTCGGCGAAGACTCTTTAAAGGAATTGTCGCAACGCGGGGTGGAAAGAATAGCCGTCGTATTAGAGAGGCAGAGAAGAAGCACAAGTAAGCTTCTTAGACAAAGAAAACTGATTTGCACTCGGGAATTGCGTAACAAAAAATGCATCGCGTTTCTGGAGCTTCAGGCGTGAAGAATAAAGAGACATTTTAAAATAAAAGGACAAAGAGATAAAGAGTAAGAATAAAATAGAGCAAGCAAAAGACAGAGACTGTTGGAAGAAATAAAAACACAGAATTTAAAGAAAACTAAATATACGTATTGTAGCAGTGAGAGAAAATGTAAAGTGCAAGAAATATTATTATAAGAGAAATAGAAAGTAAAGGTAATTCATAATAAATGTGTGTGTGAAGAAAAGGAATAAAGATTACTTTAGAAAAAAAGAGCAAAAGCACAGAGAAAAAACAAAGGAAAATAAAACTGCTAAACAACCAGTATATACGAAGGAAAAAAGAGAAAAAAACAAAGGTGATGATAAAAAGAAATGAAAGTAAAACACGAAAAACATAAAATACAAAAAAGGAAACAATACAGATTCGGAAGAGGAAACGTAAAGGACAAAAAAGCTGGTTTGCAATAAGATACGACGCAAGATATGCTGAACTGGATGAAAGTAGGAGATAAAGTGAAGTCAATGAGAAGTAAAGGAAACAGAGGAAGGTAAAGAGATTCGCAGGAAGATAGACTTGAACGCAGAACGACGCGGAAACGAGTGCTCAAAAGAAAGCTCCGCAGAAAACTCGTCGGTTTCTCAAACCGTGCTCGAGTAAGCACACAATCGTATTACACCGAAACGCGAAGCTCATTAGGCTACGTGACGTTGCGTTGCACAAAGAGGGGGACGTCAGATAAGGGCGAGCCGGGTCAAGTTTTCACTTCCGCCTTTTCTTCATTATCGGGTGAGCGCGGATCGCGGATGCGAAACGTCGTAACGGACGTTATCTCGCAGCGGGTATTTTGCGCGACGGGGTCAAACGGTTAGATAAGAAGGCGGTAAGACGCGTAAAGGTACAATATATTCGGAAGAGAGGAAGGTTCTGTGCAAAAGAAACGAATACGCATAGAAGAAAGTGAACCAAAGACAAAAGGTGGTACAGGGTGACGAAACAATTCGAAACATCGTTTTAATGGCAGAAAATTTGCTACTTTTCTCTGAAGAGAAGCTCGAAATTGTTCAAGAAATTTCTTTTGCAAATTAGAGTATATTAAGATATATATGTTGAAATATAAAATTTGCTGCTATGCAATTTTCTTAAATTTAGTCATATCGACCTAGATTTCGCAGACATTTAATTAAAAATAAGAAACTGTAAGGTGATTTAATGGACTTCATCCTTATAGAAAATTCATCTTTTATAAAATGCGTTTTCAAGATTCCAATTTCGATCTTCCAAGATGGTGGATGGATTCTCTCATGTATAACTATCATCTATTCCAAAACATGCGCATGATTGACTGCTAAGATTTTTCAATTTTATATTGTATTTTTTTTACATAAGTAACCGATGCTTAAATATAGAGTGAAAATGACGGATTACTTGCAAGTAATACGAATTAACATTAGATATATACGCGGCATTAAATATAATGTAGGAAATAATTCATGTTAATTACACAAACATGCATTGTACTATACGTGTAACATGCATATGCTTGAGATAAATTATGTTTTATGCTAAATCCTGAGTGATCCGTCATGTCGAGTCTACACGCAAAGCTTAAAATAGTAAACGTATCTTGCATATGCAGCATAATTAAAACGTTGTTTAACGAAGGGACAATTAGTGCACTGATGACGATCGCCTAGAATTAGCTCTAAATTGTTATTAGATCATTGTGAATATATGAATATATCATCAATGAATAATCCATACACATAATTGCAATATTATTCTTTAATATAAAATGCATTTCACCGAAATTGATCCAAATGGTAATTTTCTCTAAAATGTATCCTTTATTTAAAATTATTTATTCATCTGCAATTTAGCGCGTAAAATTGTGAATATCGAAATAAACTACGAAATAATTTTCATCAATCTGAAAAGCTTTTAAGAATTTTTAATGTTAAGCTGAAAATTTACTATTAAACTTGACAGTTTTTAATGTTATTAATTATGTAGAAAAAACAATTTTGATAAAGTCTCTAAAAATTTAACTGGATATACAAATCTTAAAATAATTATATAGAGCACTTAAATAGGTTGCTAGAACGTCAAAACTTTTTATAGTACTGCTTATTATACTTGAGATTGCTACATAATTATTTTAATAGTCCATATTATGGACCAATTAAATTATTTAGACCAATTAGATTATATCCAAATTAAATGACTGATTGAAATGTGAAGATACTTGTGTGACCACCTCTTTTGATTTTGATTGTGTTTGCGAGATGTTGACCGTTCGACGATCTATTTGATATTGATATGTTATGGACAATTTGAACATGGTGAAACTCTGTTTCAATCGGTCTTTCAATCGTTTACTGAACAAAGACGATTTTATCTTGTCCAGAATGTCCATTGCATCGTTTTTCTTCAAAATAACATTTTTAATGTATATCGATTTTGCGGTTTAGAATATAATATGTTGGTTTTATGTTATATAATTGTTGAACATCTGACGAGGGCTGAATCATACAGCTAAAACATATAATGTTAATTCGTCAAATGTTAAAGTAAAATTTATTATTAAATCATTGTATTTTATTATTTTATTTGAATTTTTGATAAATTATTTCTATTAATTTGTTCTTACCAGTCCTTTTGTATTACACAATTGTCATTTTTTTAATAGTCTAATACAATTATTTTCAAATTTGTACCTAGTTACATTTTTAGATACTTTAGCAAAATCATTCTTTTCATGTATGGTAAAATAGTTTTATTTTAAAAATTATATAAAATATAATAAAATTCAATAAATTAAAATAAATTCAATTAAAAAGCTACGAGTCTAAGTTGGATCTTAAGTTGCTATTTACTATAAAACAATTATAAATTATAAACGTTTCTAATCAGGTCATTATCAATGTAACTAATACTTAAAGTTAGCGAATGCGGTTATTACTTTATTTTAATTGTTTCAGTTAAGTAAGTTTTTTAAAGTTACGTAATAAGTATATTTGATATTAAGAAAAAAAGCTGCGACAGAAATTATGACGTTTCATTTAATTTTCGCCAAAGTATACTTCAAACACTTCGGAGAAGACTTCGTTAAAAATCAACACAGCGATCGCGAGACACCCTGTATAAAGTCAAGATGAGAGGAAGCTGGCGTTTCTGCCGGACAGGAAGAAAAGGTGAAGCCGGAGGTGGAACAGTTCAGAAGTTCTTTCTTTCTGATCTTCGGTAGGTGGTGGTTGTAAAAAGGTGCTGTAAGCGAGAGTAAAGGGTGACGTTTGCGATGGTCTACGGTTGCTGGAAGCTCCGATAATCCTAGCTTTTTCCACTTCTCTCTCTCTCTCTCTCTCTCTCTCTCTCTCTCATTCTCTTTTGAACATGAACGGCCGTATACACAGACAAGTTATACTTACAGACGCGGTGAAAAAGCACACAGACGAATCCGTGGCAGGTTGATTAAGGTGATGGTTCTCAGTATAGGCCGCATGAGTCTGTATATCTCAGATGCTATGTTATATTTATATTTCTAAGAGATTGCATATACATGTAAGAAAACAAATTATAGTATTATACAAATGTCTACGAATATTACATATACTTTTTTAATCTCAAATATTAGGTAGAGAAGTAAAAATATAAAAATTTATTTTAACAAAAATTAGTTGATGTAACGACTGTCAATACAGATCATATGGGCTCATTGGAAAGTATTGTTTTCAATTTACAGGTTCAAATTCATTTTTCTTAATAGCGAGATAATGTAAGAGATACAAAAATAGACAAATAAAGCTAAAAAGGGTATTATAAGCGGAAAAAAGGTTGAGGGGCACTGGATTAAGGCCACGAACACTAGTGGTGTGGCTTTCTGTCTGTGTAATTCCCGGTGTCAAATCTAGTAACGAGCTTCGTAAGTGTAGACAGGTTTAATCCGTGCGGCTTACGCCGATAAAAATGGTACTACTGTTAGACGTACGTCATTTCATTTTTACGTCTTCAAGTGCCATACCAAAATATACTCGAAGGAGTTACAAACTTCTTTAAAATTCTGATCGAGATTACTTATTCTTAAGTAATGTAAAACATATTAATTATAATTCCATAAAAACGTACCAAAATTTTATCTTTTAAAAATAAATATATTGAATAAATATAAATATATTGATTGATAATGAAATTAATGTTGAGTAATCAATTATTATTTATAAGAATTTAATAAACATATGTTCGCTTTTTAAATCAATAAATAATAAGTATATTAAAATAATATTAAGTCTTAGAAATTTTCGATGGTAATTTTGTTCTATATAATATTTGAAAATTCTTTATAATTAATATTAGATATTCAAGCCGACTATCCAGAATGAGTCTAAAAACTCAAGTAGACACATAAATGGCTTCTTTATATATATTTTAAGAGTTTTTCGTTTCAACTCATTATATTAATATTTCAAACGTAAGTAGCTTACCACCTTTCTTCGTTCTTAAATAAGAAAATACAAATTTATCACATGAGGTATATGTAATAAGTTAAGCTGATATTTATTGCATTTTTATAATACCATTAAATAGCAAAGCTTCAAGAATTAATAAGATTTACTGATTTCCTACGCTTTTCCAATTTATAGGGGCTTTAAGCTTGTAATCGCGAAGCAAATGAGTAGGAAATAAGAGACGCGTGTTTCCTTCGGTGTCGGCGGCGGTAGCGAATGTACGTAATGAATTCCGAACGAAAGAAACTTAAGCCCGAAATTAACCCGAAGAATTTAATTACCATCCAGTGAAATTAAACTTTGCCTTTTGATGCATATTCATGGTGAAGCCGCCGCGAGCTTTCTTCACCGCTTTTGGAAAAAGAAAGGACGAAGTGTTGCAGGCCGAGAATAGTCAGGCTCGTCGTGTCGTCTTTTAACGAGGTGCATTGTGTTGCGATATAAAAGCCAAGTAATAATCTCGATTAAGGAATATGATAACTGCTTTAGGTAGATTTTTGTCTCGAGCTGTATACCAGGATGCTTTCAAATAGCATATAAAGGATGGCAGTTAATTCTAGGAGGATAAGATCATTAAATTAAAAATAATTTTCTATCTCTAAATAATGTCTGAAGATAATTAAACGTAAGATGGTAATTATTCAGAAATTATACATATCTTCGCTCTATAATATTTACTTTATGATTCTCTCGGATTCAAAGCTACTATATCTGTTCATCTACTTAAACGTCCTCAATCGCACGAGCAGGTGAGTCCTTCTTTTTCGCGTTTGTCTTTTTACTCATGAAATTCGCTCTAGAGAGATTTTGCGAGCCCGCATGAAGAAAAAAACGGCAGCGCATTATCGAGGTTTAAAAGCGTCGTTCGTCAAGTCACACTAAGCGGATTTTGCCTTGCGTTTGCACAGAAGAGAAAGAGAGAAAGGGGGAAGAAGAAGGAGCAACAAAGAGAGAGAGAGAGAGAGAGGAGGGGGGGAAGGCAGGGGTTATGTTCCATGCTTTTACAATTTCAAGCGTGTTCATTTAACGATCTTTGTAGGAGATAAATATTTATATTTCTTACATAATAAATTGTTTTTCTCAAAAGCACCATATTTGAAAGATATAAAATTTCCAGAAAAATGTGTAAAAAAACTTGAGAAATAAGTAATAAAAATAAAATTATTAGCATAATGGTTTGTGAGAGATATATATAACTTGTGATTTAAAATAGTGAATACATAGCTTGTTGTGAGACTTTTAAACACTTTAAACATTTATTATAAAGTACAGTTATAACTATAATAATAGATATCTTTAACAATTGTTAACACACATTGCATATGTATTCATTTAGAATATATATTTCATAAAAGTGCAAATTATGGCAACGACTTTCAGAATAAATGCTCTTTAACTTATTCAAACGATTCAAACGATTCTATCAACCGAATGTTATAGACGATTCGCGAAAGATTTCTTTTCGTAAAATGATTTCCATGAAGCTGATTTGTAAAAGTTGAGAGGTCGCAGAACGAAAGCCAATCTTCGAACAAGAGAATAGTTGGATAATTTAAATAAAGATTCAACGCTTTTTATTCTGGGAACTCAATTTACCATCCTCTACCTTTATTTCGCAGTTACTTGAACACGAGCTAAGTTAAATTTTTATCTCATTACATAGCGCATGTCAATTTTGTTTTCGGTTTATGTTTCTTTTTATTTCATCGAACAAATGGGTCGACAGTTTCATAAAGCTTTTGCAGTGATTTAGATACATATGCAATATAAAAGTTAATCGACTACCGTATATATCTATTTCCGCATACCGTACTGCAATAAATAATTGTTCATAAAATATAATATGATGTTTAGATATTGTATTATTCTTTCTCACAAACAGGAAAAATTCGAAGAAAATAGTTTTTAAGAAACAAAGTTATTTTTAAAAATTACAAATAACTTCAATTCTATAAAAAATCAAATAGTGATCTAAGTAATAAATCTTCGATATCAAAGTAATATTGAGATACAAAATATATGTACGTATCTAGAAATATATAAAGATATAGATACATGATACTGACAATGAGATACCAGATTGTAACATGGAACACTTGAAACATAAGCATGCTTGAACTTGAAGATTCAATGAACAAAAACTGGGACATGTTTTGGAATCATGGAATTCACTGAAGAGTCCAGCTGCTTCTTCATGTTGTTTTTGCTCGCTTTTTCTTGCAAATGTAATATATTTATTTGCAATAACAAAATTGATAAAGGCTTAGTACGTTTTTCAAATTGTATTTGATCAAACTTTTAAATCATAACTACTTTTTTTATACATTTTATTAATAATATTTATAAATAACTTATTATTATAATACAATATTATTGCAATGTTATACCATTATAATATATGAAAATTGCATAAAAAACACAAAATACGACTATTAATATCGAAGAGTTTTAGAAATAAATGGACGAAGTTCATAATTTATAAGCACCACTTTACATATGATTTCATTGCCTAAAGTAGGCCTTATAAATTATGCACTTGATCTATATTTTTGCCTGGAATCTCTTGAAAAGGTTCCTTCAACTACACTGCTGTCCTCAGCTAAAAAGTCTCACATCAGCATTTCATTAATTTTCAATGTTAATGGAATCTGGTTATTACAACATCATGTACTTAGTTTAAGTTGAGGTTTTGCATTATTTTGGAGATACGATTAATTCAGTGATCCATATTTCAAATGTTTTTTTAAAGATATATTCGAGCCATAAAACTAGAAAGTAAGCTAAGAAATGTTTAATCCATTAAATTGGATTTAAAGTTTTACACTTTAAACTGTACTTTTATGTTAATATAATTAGTCTGAAAAATACAAATGTCTTTTAACGCAAAAGAATAATAAATGTTATAGAACATCTATTATAAATTGCTCTTAAAATTTATATAATGCTCCAACTTTGCCGTTGACTATTCGCTACTCGTTAGCGTCACCTTTTTAAAGTCTTTTCTCGATCGTTTGCCGATTGCTATTGTCGAGAGGTTGTCGCAAGGAAACTCAGAACCGCCCTTATAATGTAAACGGACCGGGCGGATCCGCTTTTACCTTTCACGAGAATCGAATCGTTTCCGCGTCGCGGCGGACCATATATCGCACCCTCGTCCTTCATCCATCTTCGGATTCAGTCGTTCATGTATGAGGGTAGTATCCTCCCCCACCCTATACCGTAATTTCATCTTTCTCGCAAAATCTCGCGGAGACGGCGGAAACTCAAACTCGGAACTCGTAACTTCGAAGAAGAGATCTAAAAGTGCCACTGACGATGAAGGAAAATATCCGGAATGATTTTGTACGCGCATCCATCCTTTTTCCAATCTGCAAAATTTTTATTACACGCGCTGCTACTGAGAGGGAATTTTTCTTGCCACATATTCACGATGGAATTCTTAAGAAATAAGTTTTGATTGAATTCACTGTGGATTATATGTATTATATATGTTCAAAACTGATTTCAGTAAATCATAAAATAAGATTTATTTCGGATTCTCTTATTTTCGAGAGTTATGGAACAAAAAAAAACAAAAAGTTTTTTCTTTTATTTGGAATTGTTTTGAAGTTATAAAACAAAAAATAATAATTAATTAATGATAGTAATATAATTATTAAAAGCTGCAATTTTACTTACATTCGATATTTATTATATTCACAATTTTTATTACATTTAGAATATATATAAAATAAAATAAAATAAAATATATATTTTTTCTCTCTATTTAAATTAAATTTACAATCTTAGTATATATAGACTAAAACATTACAAGTAATTATAAAGAAAAATTAATAAAGTGATTTATTGAATAAAATTAAGTCCAAAAACTATATGTACGATTTCTTTATTCAAATGATAATAGTATGAAAATCAAGATAAACTTGACTTAACTTTCAGAAAATTGTTACTTCCATGCCAGCGCGACTCCTTCCTCGCGCAAGATAAATCGTTAGATTGATACGAGATAATCAGGTTAATTGCGAGCGGTGCAACTCGGACTCGGTCTATTCCGGCGATTAGGTAGTGTAGGAACTACGGAATTAACTACCCTCATTATATACGCTGTCGTAAGTTCCGCTTGACCCGCGCGAGATCGATGCCCGGCTTACGTGACGCAAAAGAGATTGGAATTGGACGAATCGCTCGTCTTCCTCTACAATTTTTATTACTGAAGAATCTTCTCAACGAAAAGATGCATTTGCCATTTTTGGAGCCGAATCCAACGGGTAGTGAACAATGAAAAGAAAACGGGCGAAAGAATGCGCGTGAACGAACACGAACTGTGAACGCGCTGAGTCGAGAACAAAGAGTCGAGTTTATTTTCTCGCGAATTTTTCCCGGAAAAGAAAACTCACATGAAATGTAACAGACGCCGCCCTCGATCATCGCCGTTGTACCTAACTACCTCTTCGACGATTTTCGTCTTTGGGGCGTGTAATTCCACGTTTACGCGAATCTCCGCAAATTCTTCATTTAAGTCTTTGTTGGTTCAATAAAAAGAATGGTGAAAATTCTCGTCAGAGATAAAAAATTTCTTTTAATTAGTTTCTCTGAAATAAAATGCTTTAAAAATGTATCTTCTATAATTATTTTCTCGATTGTTAAATTTCATAATTCTTAAAAATACATTGCACGCGTAATGTAATGTGATAAAATCAATTTACTTTCCTAATACATACGCGAGTACATATATAATTTTATTAAAAATAAAAACAATAATAGATTTCTTTTATTTTATAATATTAATAACATTTAATTTTATAATAGTTCATAAAATTAGAATATAAATATTAATTTCTGTTAAAATTAGAGAAACAGAGTATCTATAAAATTGGCATTCTTAATATAATTTTCAAATAAGATCGGATTGTAGTTAAGATCGAAGAGACTATCAGATGTAGTCCTTCAACGATATCTTTGCCTACGCTAATTCGACTGTTCCTTTAATTCGCTTGCCGATTAAATTGTCGACGAAAGGAAACGCGATCCGATCGAAAATTTTCTTTCCGCCAGCGAGAATGAAGAGCAAAGAGAAAAAGAGAGAAATAAAAAGGAAAAAAGACAGATTCGCTACAGAAGAGTTAGCACGCAGCGGGCAGTCGGCCAATGAAGTAGCGAACGTCGGAAGTTCCGTTCCAGACAAAATTCCCATTCAAATCGGCCGAGTAACTCCTTCCCGTTGCGACCCTGGCCTGTGTGACGCTCAACTACCACCCCTATTTAAATTTCACGCAGCAAGGACAGAAATCCGAGCTAAGAGCGCGGAATTCATGCTCGACAAGACGCCGAAGAAATTTGAGGATGAAGAGACGAAAAGAAAAATGGATGGAGAAGGAGTGAGGGAAGGAAGAAGGAGAGAAGTGGGCAGCGTGCCAACGTAACATCAAACCCTTCATCGATCGTTACACATCTACACTCTTCTTCAGAAACTCTCTCTCTCTCTTTCTCTCTTTCATTGCTTTATCATTCACCTCATTCTAACTTTGAACGTGTTGCATGGCTCTTTCTCTCTTCGTTGCTTTTACACACCTCTTGTTACCTCGCTTTAGCTTTCCACTTCTCAGTGTATTAGTGTTCTCTTCCTCTCTTTGTTCCGCTTTTCGCCCCTTTGCTCTTTCAATCCACCGGTATGTTGATCTTCTCTCCTTTTCTTCCTACCCCTCCAACGTTTCGCTCCAACCTTCTGCTCATCCATGTGCTCGTGTGTTATCCTCTTCTCTCTATTGCGTTCTTAGGCAACGGAGCCGAGGGCGGGCAACGTGCCAGCACATCCTGATGTAATTAACACCCCGGCCTGACTCTGACTACCCGCTCGTTCCGTCTCTATCCTACAGAGCCTAGTCTTTCGACTCTCGGAAAATGGGAAGGATTGCTGAGTAGGTCGGAGTGTTTCTACTCCTCCCTCTCCTTGTTCTCTTTATCCCTCGCTATTCTTCTTCTTATTTTGCTTATTCTTTGTGATGCAATATTTCCCTATATAGTAAGTCGCACAGCGGGAATTACATCTAGTCGCAGAAAGTACTAATTTCGTTCGTGCAGGTAATTAACGAACAAGAGAGGAAGGGAAGAAGAGAGAGAGAGAGAGCGCGCGGTATGTGTATTAATCTCTCTTTCTGCATGAATCATAATGTGCAACGGTCACTATGACGTTGCAATTATGCGGCTGCAACTCCGAGGCGTGTTTTAATTATATATAACGTGGTATCATGAAACAGTAATGTTATATCGCGAATTTTAACGCGCTTGGCCATGAGTACCAGTTCTTTTTATGCTTAATTTGTGCTTTGTTATTTATAAATTTGTGAATTGATGAATTAAACACCCACAGAAAAGGATTGTGAGAATGTCGAGAAAAATATGTGCGTTCAAATTCTCCAGAAATATAATAATAATATAACATAAAATGTATTAATCTAATATTGAAAGCCTTCTCACTCGTCATAATTGTTTATAGATTTACAATTACTTTATTACAAGATTATCAATTATTTTATTTATCTCATCGTTCTTATTTCATTTTCTAAAGTATCCACGATAGTTTCAAGCAACCTTTTTTAGATTTTTGAAAAAAATTATAAGAGTATAATAGAATTACGTCATCGTAATATCATATTGTTTAACTATGGCTCAGCAGGCAAAAATTGCTTATGCTCTTCCAACTGTTCCCTCGCCATCTCTGTATTACATGCGATATTCGCAGCATAATAAATCAAGGCAAAGATTGTATCTCGCTGGTTGCCTCAAATAGAATTTTGAAGAATGCTTGCGCAATAAAATTCCGGCTTTCATACGGAAGATACGTTGTTGCTGTTGGGTAGAATAATCAACGTACTGGCATGATTCCGTTTACTGCGCGCGTTTGCGGCTTCTGCGTCCGCGAATCGTTGTGGGAAGAAAGCTGGATATATTTACAGACTCGTCTTTTAAGACAGGAAAATATCGCAGAGAGCGAAGCGACGAAATCATATTTCCTGTTCTCTCTCTCTCTCTCTCTCTCTCTCTCTCTCTCTGATAAGAATACAACATAACTTGAATTCCAAGTAATAATATTTTGTAACATTTATAGTTATTCAAAATATTACTTATAGCATGTCTAACTACATATGTAGTAGACATGGTTTAATAAATTTCATATAATTGAAAAATACAAAATTTTCATCAATTTATTATAATCAACGCACACATTGCGTGTAACTTTGTTAAATATAATAATAATGGTTTGTTAAATAATTAAGATATATAATAATGGTTAAATATATAATAATGGTTTGTTAAATAATTAAGATATTCATAAATAACGTCAAAATATGTCAAATCAATCAATTGATCATTAATTAATTAATTTAGAGATTGGAAATTTTTGTGTTAAACATTGCAATGTGTTGTGACCTATTAAAGAGAGAAATTTTCTATAATTTTACAAAAAAAGATATGACTAAAAAAATATATGAACGATGAATCGAACTGCACTATATTTCGCTATTTGGATTTTTAGCAAAAACGTGCGAGGAACCAGATGGAGAAAGGATTGATGAGTGGCTCGAATAGAGTATTCCACCTGTCTTCTCTCCCTCTCTCTCTTTCTCTCTTTTGTTCACGAGCGGCACTCGCAGCGCGCTAAACCAGTCAACCCATACGCCGAGTATCTATGAATCATGGGCAAAGTCTGTCGGATAGCTCTTCGTTTCAACGAGCGTGGGATGGACCAGTACATGTAGGAGAGAAATTGAATTTGTAGCTCCAAAATTAGAAAATAGATCTTGAGACTAAGGAAACCATTTCTGATTAACTAAAACGATGTTCTGGGAATTAAAATCTCCAATTAGACATTTTTTTTACATAAATTAGAAAATTAGAAAATCAATAGCAATAGTGAATTATGAAAAAACTTTACAGATGTATTTATTTTCTTCTATCTAAAGCAAAATGAGTTAACGTTAACAAATTTTATGTATATTAAAAAAATTTTAGTATGTTATAAGAAGCATAAATAATAATCCAAACATTTAATTTCTAAAATCAAATTTTATACAAAATATCACGTTTAAACGATATTTTATAAAATAAAAACATGTTATCTTTTATTTATTCAAACATTATTCATTAACCTAATTACCGCTTATCTGTAAACCTGTTTAATTCGAAACTGTGTACATCTTGACTACTAACTGTAATTATTGTATCGCGCATTCAATGTAAGCTGTCATGTCACACGACTAATTCTAATACTATATAATTACATATTGTCGACATGATAAAGTAAATAGCTTTTATGGTAATCGACAAAGTTATATGCATTAGAATAATTATGGCCGTAAAAGAAAGTAATCGTGCAAAAAACTTCATTAAAAATTATTTCACAAATTGCTCATTAATTTCTATCTTTATAGTTTTATCTTTATCTTTATTTTTATTAGTTTCTGTTTTAGAATTGAAATTACAATTAAGCTTTTATACATTATTTAAAAGATTAATTTTAGCAACAAATATAATATATAGGTACGTATATACATAGATACGCACATAGCTATTTCTAATTGCACATATTCATTCTTCATATAATACATATTTCTATATCTGTTTAAAATTAGAATTATGTATAATGTTATGGAATCAAATTAAATTATTGCAAAAAAATGTACAATATTTCGTATTTCTTCCTAAGGCTACGTAATTAAAACAATCAAAAAGAACAATAAAAAGCGTTTGAAATCAATAGAGAGTAAGTTACTCGATCCAAGGATTAATACATCGAAGTTGTCGTCTTGACACGAATGTGCCTCGGGCCGTTTTGTTCCGCAAAGAAGCACGTGTTCTCATTTGCGGAGTGGTGGCGCACGCCAGCAGAGGCACTCGAGAGCGTCAAGGGTGACGGCAATATACGATAGGAAGTGCCACTCTGTGCCAGTCGCTCGTTTAATTCGACAGGTGAGATAGCTCGTAAAAGAACGACGCCACGTAAAAAGAAAGTACCGTCGCAATTGTATCCGAGATTTCACTGAACTTTAGTGGTCGTTTCGCTATGATTAGAACGTCAACTTATTTCTTTTCCAAATAATGTTAATGTCTGAGCAGTAAAAAAGATTAATTTACTAAATAGCAATTTTATTTTATACTGCGCGATTCCATAAATGAAGTTTTTTTTTAATTGTTACGAGAAACTGCGCTATTGTATTTGTATATACAATATATCTACATATACAGATGTTATTGCACATCATACTAAAAATTTTTTTTAAATAAGAACATCTATATTTGATATAAAATACTTTCTAAAAAGAGTAATCCACTTTTCGTATTTTCGCGAAGAATCGAAATCATCGAAGAAGGCGTCGCAATCTGGGAGATTCTAACGGAAGATTCGTGTTACGATGTTGACTCCAAGAGAATAGCCTGGTCATTTAATCCGGGGATAAGACGGAGAAAGAAACGGTCGGATGAGTGTTTAATTCGGCAAGAAGCTATCGGCGCGAACGCGGTCGAGTAATTGTTAGAAGCGAGAATTACCTCCACAACCTATCTATCTCGTTCTTCTCGTACCGAGCCTCTCGTACACACACACACACACACACACACTCTCTCTCTCTCTCTCTCTCTTTCTCCCTCTCTCTGTCTCTGTCTCTCTTCACTAATACTTGTTCTTAGAATTAATTATCGCAGCTAACGATCTGTGGTCACCTAATTCTCAAAATTCGTTCATTCTTGATTACTTTCGAGTATCTATACATTTCGCCGAAAAAAAAAGAACTTACCGTTCTCATTCTCTTCAAAAGTGTAATCCCTAATTGCCAAATGAGTATATATAGATAGAGAAAGATATCGATATATTTAATGTAATTTTGACGGTTAATTATTACAGAATATACAAAATATATGAGAATTATTTGTTATAATTGTAGCAAGTACAATTTGGATAATAATAATTTTTCTATTAGGAGATATAAAAATTCATTCATTTGAAAAGATACTGATATTTTGTTATTAAAATGTAATAATAAATATAACTATTTAATAATATTGGAAAATAATTAAAATTTAAATTGAATAACATTAAAAGCTATAAAATATTCTGTGTATATAAATAAAATATAACCTAACAATAATTAATAAAGAATATATATTATACTGTATTACATATTTTTTTTTTATTTTTATTCATATATATGTATATAAAATATATATTATTAAATTTTACAGAAGTCAAGATATATATATAATATTAACTAGAATTCGATTAATTCTGTATAAGATCAAGTTTTCGTGAAAGGATATCGGTGAATGCAAGTACTTATCTATTGGGTTATCGCCACGGATTAATATGTGCTTAGCGATGGTATCTTCGATCTTAAGGTTCTAGATAGGGGTAAGCGAAGTTAATACCCTAGGGATGCACGTGGTATATATCCTAAGATTTTATTCAAGAGGTTACTGGTCCCCGTTGTCTTCTGGTCGAGACGTCGCCGCAAACGAGCAACGACCAACCAGCCAGAACTCCTGCCGGGTTTACGAAGTCCCATAACTACCGCCACTCATTCTATATATTCCGGATGAGAGTGAATAAGCGATCATTATCTGAGAGATATTATTGATAGCGTATTGTAATATTATTGACCATAAGACTAAAATTATCCGCAATATGAAAAGATTAATGCAATAATAAAATTAGATTTAAAAATTTAGAACATAGAAGAAATATCAAAATTAAATAATGTTAGTTTTATATTATTATTATATAGAAGTTAATATTTTTATTTTAATTTTATAAAAATTATAATTTTATTAGTAATAAAGAGTTATAATAGACCATTTATTAGATTATTCTTCGGCATTCGTAATAAAATTTTCAATTATCAAAAAGCGTATTGTTTACTAAACTATCTCCAGATCCGGAAGTATTTTAGGTCAACAGCGTAAATCGACAGAATCAAGAATTACCGACAAATGAATAATTTCGTTGATCATGCACTGGAGAGTCGTCCTGCCTTAAGGACCTTAATACCACACGATGTACGTTAGCTAAGATTTTATTCACGACCTTCCTGGTGACCTGGCGCGGCGACCAACTCGGTCATCGCCAACGAGCAAGAATACGTGCCAGTAACCATGAGTCTTCCAATTCCCCGAGCAAACCGCCGTCGTCTCCAAGGGGCGGTTGGGGTGGCATCAGGAACGGGCGCGAGGCGGAGGTCGAGCGAGATAGTAGAAGCTCAACCGGGGGCCAGTAACCACTAAACTAGGCGTCTAATAGCTCCTCTCGTCCACCCACGAACAATAGCCCGTGGCGAACGCCATCAGCTCCCTACGAGTCCTCCAGGAATAATACCGTACTCTGTGGACAGTCAGTACACGTACCGCATCGCGCATAAATTCGCTCACCGGCAAACAATTCAGTTTTCATACTAACTCTTAGAGATTACTGCGTTTTGATTTTCTACACTATTCTACAGTATAGTACATGGATCATGACGATGGTAATAAATGGTAATAAATAGTAGTATATGGACCGATGGATGGTAAAGTAAAAAATAAGTTATAAAAAATAATTTATATAAAATATTAAATTATCATTAATTTAACATTACATCGTTAAATTTTAATATGTCTTTCAACATATTATTAAGATCCAATAAGATGCTTTAAGCATCAAAAATTTGTTAGATTGCTTGTGTTAAATAAAGTGATATTACTACAGTAGTTGATTAGAGTTGCGTTGTAAGTCTGGAAAAATTTCGGCACGCGATTGAGAACTACACACGTGGTAAATAAAATTCACACATTACATTAGCAACCAAAATCCTGCTTGACCGATTTCATTATCATATTTACTTGGTTTTCAATATCGACGGTCCTACACAAATCTTAATTGTAAAAAATAAGATATTAAAAAATACAAAATTAATTTTAAAGAGGCAAATAAAAATGAAAATTAAAATTACATTTTTCTAAATTACACTTATTTCACTGTAATGTGTTTTTTATTTTTAATAAAATCTCTCGTTTGTTGAATGATACTATATTATAACACAATATTAAATGATTCGATGATTGGTATAAAAATAATTTCGATGAGTTGTCACGATAGAAAATCAGCGCCTTATGTGGCGTATTCCATATGGGGAACAGATAACCATCCGTGATATTTCATCGTGTGTCACGTAGCGCTTTAAACGGTTTTCGAAATATCGCAGGACGTTTCCTGAATATATACGGCGTGCATGCGCAAGCACGGATGCACTATCTGCTCAATAGTTCGAATGCATTACACTTCTGTCGGAAGAATATTAAGCTTTCTTCGATTCTATAGGTGCCATCAGAGACAGAATATTTCATTTCAGTCCATCGCGTTTGTATATGATAAAATTTTATACTAGATATTTACGCAGATATTGAACAATAATACATATATCAACGCGTTAATTATATCAATTTTTATCATAATCATTTTTAATGATCTCCTCGTAACTTTAAATCTAAACGTTGATATTAATTAAATGACGTCTGCAAACAGATACAAATATCGTATCAAGACTATCGAGTATCAATATGAATATCAAGTGTCATGCGTCTCGTTTTCGATAGGCATGACATGTAATCGTGTCAATTATGAAACTCAATTTGTAACAATCATGAAACGTTTGTTCTACCGTTCAGGGAGTAAGATACGTGTACAATAGCTGCTTATGTCAAATTCGAGATGTGTCATCGTATAATTAACGCATGTATCAGGAAATAATATCGGATAAAGCATGGGGGATCAGTGTTACATTCACCGCTAAATACGTTGCTAAATAGCGGCGCGAATATCAAGTATCGCGTCGGTGTCGGCGACAATAAGGCATAATTACGCCAATTATCCGGTGTCAATTTCCATCGTAATTCGCGCGAGAACACGTTCGTCTCAACGTACTCGACGCTGTTACGACATGCTGTACGTTCGCAAAAGGGCGCAATTCGACGTCGAGAATGAGAGACGCGAAACTCCGCGGATTCGTTGCTGCTGAACTGATGCACGCTTTGTTAGACATGTGCCTCTCTATCCGCAGTAAATACTAACTAGCTAACTAACTGCGCTTCCATTTCCGCAATTTGGCTCAGCTCTCCCTCTTTCGCTCTCTGCCCCTATCTCTATATGTATTTTCGGCACACATATCTATTCCCCGATTCTCTATTTTCCCCACCGATCAAGCGAATTCGTCGAAGCCCCCCTCCGTGCCAAATTGCCGTACAAATAAGGTACGTCATCGAAAATCAAGAAGTATTCTGCTGATGTAATGAAAACAAAAAACGTGATCTGCATTTTTATTGTAAACTACAGCTATTTTATTAGCTAAAAAAAAGTTGTAAAATCTCGATAATTGATTATTCATACTAAAAAAGAAGTTGTATTTAAAAGCTTTTAAGATATTTATATTGCAGAAAATTAAAAGATTTTAGCAAACAATAATCCTTCTTCATTAAATTTTTGCTGAACAAAAAAATCAACCTAAATACTCTATGATTGAAAGAAATATCCTGTAAGTCTAAATTGTGTACGCGCTTTTTCGCAAGTATACCGTTAGAAATATTAAAGAACGTTATATTGCTTTATTTTGCACGTAAAAAGATTAAAAAACTAAAATCCAAAGCTGGAAGAGTTAAGGTCAGTAAAAATGCAACGTATGCGGCTCTATCTCTCTCCCTCCCCCTCTTACTTTAGTTTTCTCTCTGTCTCTATATGTCTCTCCTCTCAGTCGCTTGTCTTCATATATCTGCACAACTCTCTGATGTTGCTAGTTCTTATGTTATTCAGAAGGTAAAATTCCGGAGCACGACACATTTCACAGTATGAAAAGCCTCACTTAAGTTTTACCTGGAACTTTTTGTCGAGTCGGAGTTTAATTAAATTAAATTGCGCGTTCTCTGTCCTGAGAAACGGCTACGAGAGAACCGGGGGATGCATGTTTCTCTTTTTGAATTTACTCTTTGGTTTCGCGTAAACGTGCTGCCACTGTTCCATCTTTGGTGTAGACGGTAGCCAAACAATCAGAGAACTACTTCTACTTAATTCGGTTTGGATAAAGTGCTCCTTGTCGTTTCCGAAGAAGCCAGCTGCACCTCACTAATTCATCGCCCGTCGTGTAAAATTAGCTCGGAACGTTTAATTAGTCTGTGCAGTAACTGCACTTTGGTTTTTCCATCTCTTCTTACCTATTCCTTAGTGGGCATTTGCACCTCGTAGATTTAAATTCGATTTGCAACGTTTGCACACCAGAATTCATCAGTAAGCTAAAACTGTCTTCGAAATTCTCAGCTCTTGTAAATTATCCTTATACTAGGTGAGTAAGAGAGAGAGAGAGAGAGAGAGAGAGAGAGAGAGAGAATACTTTTTTATTAATTATATCGCAGTGCGTAACATAAAACTAGAATAAATAAATCTTAAGAAATTTTGTTTAAATATTTTATTGTTACAATATCTTAATAATTAAAAATATGTTTCTGTTTAATATCTTTTTTCTTTACATTGTTATTTTCTTGTTATGTTTAAGTAGAACATAATAATAATCTTTTAGAAAACATGCATTATCTGTATGTGTATGTGTTTTTAATAAAATATTATATTTCTCAAAAACACAGAATTGTATCCTTATATTAATACATTATTATCCTATTTGTTTGTAATAAATACTACATATTATTTATCATGATTTGGATACTTCGTGAAATATTATTTGCGGTGTTTTTTCGCGATTTTATTGTATAATAATAAATTATATTAATGTAAACTCTCTCTCACTCTTTCAGATATTATTTGGTTATTCTAGCTTAACGTTGTTATTGTTTTTTCTCTCGACTTATTACAATTTATATAGAAAACATATGATTGAATCGACTCTTACACTTCCATCCCGCTTTTTTCGTTCTTTATTTAGATTGTTGCCTGATTGCTGTGACTGTGTTATTAATTTACAGTTAGGCGGGTGGTGACTTTCCTCCCCGTGTTCCACTAAAACGTTCACTGCAATCAACCGATTCGATATATCGCGATAGCTTTTTTCTGATTGTTCGGCGCCACCAATACTTTAAATCATTATTAGCGAGTGCTCGCTTCGTACACACTTTTATTTGGACTAATTAAAAAGCTTTTTCTACAAGAAAAATAATCGTAGCACAGAAAAAACATTATTATTATATTATCGATTAATTTAATTTTTTTTCAGTAGCAAAGTGAAATGTGAAACTTGTTTAATAAAGTCTTGTGCTTTATCAGATTTTTTGTAAAAATAAAAAAAAGGAAAATGTATATTGATTTTAATTGTCTAAAGTATTTACTCATTATCATTTTCTTGTATGTGTAATATGCTCTTACACGCACACAGTTAATGAATATAGAGTTAATAAATTGTAAAAATAATATAATTATAAAACTATGTAAAACAACATAGAAAAATAATAAGGGCCAAGAACCGGTAATATAAAACGGTTATAATTCAAATAATATAAAAATTACGTAAACATACGATTCGACTCCGGATTATTTTCTATGGTTACAAAAATTGATATCATTAAAGTTCACAATAATTAATAAAATTAAAATCTGATTTAACAATTGATTCAAGACATCTTAATGTGTGTGGTGATAATGAGTTCGCATTCTTTATTTTATGTTTCTGATCAATAAAGTAAAAAGGTAGCAAAAAAGTGACATTCTAATAGACAAAAAGAGAGAAGTACTTATTAAATCCAAGTTAACAATATATATGAATGTAAAATGTACCTTGTCAATAATAGTAAAATGCTGAGCGTCCTTTAGTTAAAAAACGAAGAAACCAGTATCACGTATCTTATTGTTAAAATAAACTACTTTGCACGACTAAAACTGATTTTAGTGATATCAAATAACGTAGTGAAGAAGGAATTAAATAACACAATGATAGCATAGAGTGTCGAAAAGGGAAAGGGAATGTATCATTTCGAATACATTTCGGGAAATAACTCCATGTCGTTTTGTCTGTTTAGACCATGTTTTATTTCTTTATATGGACCATCTCAGATATCAATCTTTTTTTATAAGAAGGTCCTATATCTAATATTTCAACTTTATCCCATTTAAAGTTGTTATTCATTTCCATACGGTGGTTTGAAATTACCGATGGATAAATTGTAAGGTCATGGTAATACGCGAAGAGTAAATATGACGTTGAAGATTATTAAATGTGCATACATCAATGCATTATCGAATAATATGATTGACAGACAAGTAATTTGAAATTATTTAAATACAGGAAAATGGAAATTATCAGAAAATGTAGGAAACAGAAATTACTAATAATTAGTATTACCGTAGAAATGTTGTACAGAATATATTACATGTTCCGCACATCCCAATATTCGATATTTTTTCCAGTAGCAACGTAAAAAGCATATTGTAATATTAATGCCAAACATTTCCAATATCAAGAAATTCTGCAATAAATACATTGTTACAACATATATGAATCCTATTTTTTTATAAATATTCATATCGAGATTATACCAGAAGGTTTGCGGGTTATTGCCGTGTCTTATACTAGTCCTTTGATGCCATCAACAATGAAGAAAGACACGGCGATAACCCGCAAACCTTCTGGTATAATTGAAGAGAATACCCGTGAAAGCCTCAAAAGCGTAATTCATATCGAGATATTATCGCTAAAAAACTTCTAAAAAAAATCATTTTTTAAAAAGATTTTTATGTTATTTATACAAAACGAGGAATTAAGGAATCTTAATAAAATTAAAATATTTTATATAATACAAAATTTTATAAAAGATAAAAATTATATGTAAACCTTTAAGGAAATTGATGATTAAATATATGTACGTCGACACATAATAAGTTATTAAAATATTAAAATAATAGTAAAGTACAGGACTCTTAATTTAAAAAAACAGTGTAATACAAAAGGACTAGTATAAGAGTCAGATAAATAAAAACACTTTATCAAATATTCAAATAAAAGTATATGTACGTATATAAGTATATATATAATAAAAGTATATGTAATAAAATATATAAATATGTTATTTTGTGGATTTGTTAAAGTAAAATTTATTTTTTGATTGTAATATCTCAGTACTTTTATTTGAATATTTATTTGAATATTAAAATATATTTTGTCTTTGTATAATATATCTTATTTTATTTACTTAGTGTTTTTAAAAAACTTTCACGATGTACAAATATTATACATGTTGATAATATATATTAATCAATAATATATTTTTCAATAAAATAATAAAATGTGTTTTATTTCCAATAAAATTAGTTTTTTAAATTTCTTTTATTTATTTTTATCAATAATTAATACTTAGTTAACACTTTTAATTAAAATGTAAGCCGAATGCAATATGTTTATTGTTGCAAAATTGCACCGTTAATAAAATGTAAATTAAATAAAATATAAAATAAAATTTGAAATTAAGATCTTTTTTTGTCATATTTAACAAATTATGTCATTATTTTGTAAAGTTGGAGATATAAAGGAAATGAACAATTTTAATATATTGAATTTAATTATGTATTTAATTAATTCACAAAAATATTTGAAAATCAGTGATACCTAATAGGAATTATTTCTTCTCAAAAATAAATTCAGAAAAAATATTGCCCGTAATCATACAGCATGTATTATATTTTATTATTCTTTATATTTCCATATTTTTCATTATTTCTTTTTACATATGTGCCACTGCTACCAACATATTTGTTTTTATTCGTAATCATTGAAACTATAAATTAGAATTTATTCATCCCAATAGCGTGGCATTAATGTCAGATAAAGAAATCATCTAACAACGGAGATAATTCAAGAAATATAAGGACCATATTCAATTATCTTATGTCGAAAGAAAAGCACATTTGAACTAGAGATTAATTTTAAACAACGCTTCATTTAAGTATTCAAAATTACTCAAATTTTTTAAATAGCTCAAATTTTATACCAATTTAAACGAATTTTCTAGCACATGCTGCATTATGTCAGTCACAGTTGCACATCTAAATAATAATTTTATTATAAATGTATAAATTAAAAATATACATTTTTACATTACTGGATGCAATAAAAAAGGTATTTAAATTTTCTTTTTCGTATGCATGAACAATTGTGGGGAAAAGGATTAACCATCCGAGCTGACTAAGCTTTTGAGGTAAAAAGCAAGACGAGTAGGGGAAGGGTTGAAGAGGCAAGTGGCCGGAGGGTTACTCGCTTAGGAATTGAGACATGTTACAACGGTGCGCGGAGGCGTGGAAATGAAAGTATTACCAGCAGGAAGCAATTAGGAGAAGGTAGTAGGTGCCTAGGGATTAATTCTAAAAAAGCCCTGGGAACAAGCCGGTAAAATGAGGACGGGAAAAAATGGCAGACGGTAGTTTGGACGGAAAAATGGCGAAAATAGTTACACGTAGTCAGAACCGTTGTTGAGATAGTGGAGGGGCCATTCTTTTAATAGACTGCGCAAATTGCAACATTGGGAATTGAAATTAAGGCCTCTACTAGTTAAAAATTGGACAATAAAACTAATGGAATAATAAAAAAATGGGATAATAAAAATAATGAAAGTTTTGTACATGTATGTAAAATCAAAATATAATACAATATGCATATAAAAAGAGACGTTTCAAATGAATAATAAATTATAAAAGTATATATGTATAATCTATAATAATTACACAATTGAAACACAACATTTTTTTCGCAATATTGATTTTTAAGTAAGATATTTTTAGATTATTATTTATAATTTTAGTATTTTGCATTAATAACATATTAGATATAAATAATCAAAATAATTACAGCAATTAATAATGTATTTTCTATTTAATTTGATAATTAATTGATAATTTAGAAAATTTCTTAAAGAAATTCAGAGCCATGAATTACCCGAATAACACGAATAAGAGGAAGATTACTGAAGGAAGATTAACAAGTAAGGAGAGGATATTAGATCGGATGTGTTTTGCGGAGTTGATCTCTAACAGCGGAAAATCAGAACAGATCGGAGAAGACATCTCGACAACAATAAAGGAGAGTTTCAGTGAATTTCCGCGCATTTCGAGAGGGCTTAATCCTGTCGGAGAGGGCTAAGATGTTAGCGCCTGTAAGTCCGTTTCAGGGTTTTATCCCGTTGGAACGTGGCCAAAACTTTCCTCTGCTTGCCTACCCCTGACGACGACAACGATCGTTACAACCTGGGCAAAGTCCTCGTAGGAAGCTAGCGACATTTGCCCGCTTTAAAGCCACTGACATTTGTTTTCAGGTCAAGAGAGAAAGAGAGGGAGAGAGAGAGAGCTCGAGGGTTTTCTTCTACTTTTAAAGTGCATTTCGTCTTGCATTCTTAATTACGGTCTCTGCTCGACGCCTGTCTGCTGTCGTCTTACTGCGGAGTATATGTGAAACGGAAGTAAAGCGAGTCTTTTAAGTGTTATAAGTGACGTCTCGAAAATCTTGTTAAGTTGTTGACAATTTTTCATTTTAGAATTTAAAAGATTCTAACAATTCAGTTGAAATGTTAAACATCATTTCACTGGCTAATAAAACTTCCAACCCTCCATATTCTTCCATCATCTATAATTCAATAGATTTTTATTAATTTTGTATTAATAATACATATAAAATTTTTTATTTTTCAAAGAATGAAAAATGACAAGTTACAAACAAATTCTTGGCTTAATTATTTGTCGACATAATATTTTACACAATGGAACGTAAAAATAAGCATATATAATATAATTGCCTTTTACTCCTTAATTCTTGCCAAATTATTCTTCCTCTCTTTTACTTTTAAGACCTTATTAAATTATCATAATGTCATAGAGATATTTAAATGCAAAATTAAGGTGATATTTTAAATTCATCTTGTAGAATATCAGTGCAGCTTTTGTTACACTTACTGTTTTAAATGTCACTCATCTGTTTCTATGACAGTAACAAGATGTTCATTAAATTATTTTAATCTCTATTTGATTAGAATTCTCCTTCAATTTTTCCTTATTTTTAAAATTAAAAATAGAATTTGTTTGAAAAAGAAGACAATTCAGTCTCGTCAGTTTCTAGAACACGCACGGAAACTGTGACAAGTTGAATGTAACTCGAAAAGAAAGGTTTGAAGCATGTTTGCCGAGAGATTGAAGTCGAGGAAGAGTACTGCTTGAAGAAGAGACAAACGATAAATACTTGCTTCAAAGTTTTGTTTCAGCGCACGATTCACTCATTCGTGAAACTTTGTCGACGTACCTTGCACTCACCTGTGAATTATTGCACCTCATGAGTTTATTTGGGAACTTTGTAAAGCAACGATTATCTACTTTCTTCGCGCGCAATGCTGGATTTTTCAATAATGCCTTTTAAGTTTTGTGATTTGAATAAATAAATTTTAAGAGAACCTTTATATATAAGAAAAAGGATATATAAAAAATACAAAAAAACCTATATATATATATATATATATATATATATGTCAAAATACTATGTTCGTAATTTTTTTATCTTTGACGATATATTGATAATTTTTATTCGTTTTAAATAATAAATATTTATTATATTCGTTATTAAAATATAATTACACCAAGAGCATTTCATTTTTACGTTAATTGTTTGCGTTTGTGATTTCTTATCTTCTAAATTGACTGCGTCTATGAGAAATATCGTATACCATCAAAGATAAATGATAATCAATCGGAAATCCGGTACGTTCGTAAATCATTGTTTCTCTTCATCTTTTTCTCTCTCTTTCCTTCTCTTTCTCTCTTTCGCTCGCTCGCGTTTGCAACCTCATTCTCCCTCTACATATCTCGTGCCCTTCAACCTACTCAATACCAAAGAAACCCATCAGAGATTCAACCCTCGTGCCATCTAATCCACGCGAGTCTGGGTGCTGAACAATTAATCTGGGGAAAACACGACAGACCCTCGTCAACGATCTTTTGGATACAAGTATGAAGATGATAGTAGAGGTAATTAAAGGTCATGGATAATTTATAAGATTAGTGATAGAAATAAAAATATTTGAAGGAATAATTATAGCTCGGTACAAAAACGGATTACACGCGATATTTCAACATAGATATTATATGAGACACTATTTAAAAAAAACTATTTGGATCTTTAATCGTAATAAGAAAAAATAATTGAGTAATAATTGAATAAGAGAGAGAAACATAATTTTTTAGTTTGAATAATATATCCAGAGTCGTTTTCCTAATCTCTTTCGGCGTTAACTTCTTCATAACAACAGAAAGATTTATACTTTCGGTATAATTAAAATTTTTACACGCTGTTTAAGTATTCAAAACGCTTGTTTGTGTCTGGTAGATAAAATACCGATGGAGAATAAAGTTTCAAATTTCTCGCGGCATTAATTATATCGAGCGCATTTCAGAAAGAATATAACGCAGAAAAAATCGCGGAACGTAGTGCCGGGACGAAAATGAGAATGAGGTGGAACTTAATCAACCGAGCGAGTTCGTTATTCTTGAGGACGCTAGTAATATGATGGAAAAATGTGAGGGAGAGCATATTTCCGAGGTCGTTCCACTTTCGTCATGGTCTTTAAAAAAAGAGTAAAGCGCCGTTCCGGCTCTCAAGAAATGTTCCAAAGATGTTTGAAGAAATTTGAACGGAGCTACCGAAGGAGTGGGAGATTCTTTGTTAATGGCCGAGAGGTAAAGAGGTTCTCTTGACATATACTCTCTTTCCTTAGGGACTAATTACGTTAATAGCATCCGTTATGGATCTTATTGCGGGAACGAAAACGGAAAGAAATGATCTTAAGGAATTTTATCCACGAGCGTCGTGCACTGGCAGCGGAACTCGTCATCGCTTGTATAATAAAGGAGCTTACAAAAGATATGAGATAACGACATAACAAATGTTGGTGGAATACCGAGAGTGAAAAACGCGTCCGAGAAAGGAACGGGAAAATAGAAAAGAATATTAAACAAACGCGAGAGAAGCTTATCGGATTACAATATCTTAATGTCGAAAATGTGCAATTTTCTCAGAAGCTTTTTTTTACCATGCCGATTTTCATCTTTATTTTCAAGACGATTAACTCCGAATAGAAAAGTAATAGGACCGGTACTAAGAAAAACGTAACGCTACAGACAAGACAAAGACCGGAAAAGAAGCGAGATGATCAAATTTAAGTTGTGTTATTTTTTTACAAATAAAGACAAAAGTCAATATAAATCCTAATTCAAAAAGACATACTACTTTTTGAAATACATATTCTTTAATTTATATCTCTAATTTATTTTTAATTTTGAAAAATCACACGTAGCAAAATATAAGAAACCACAAATGTTAAATTAAAATAAATGTGAAAAATTGTAATAATTAATTTAATGTTGCAAGAGATATATTATTTAAAAATATATCTTTTTTATGTTTTGCGATCGCAAACTTTTTAATTTTTAAATATAACGCGTTACACTTTATTCATCGCCAATACTTTTTTGTTACTCTATTGTTATATTAGCTTTTCTATCCTAGATCTATTTTTTCAAATAGAGATTTCGTCTAAAGAGAATAAAATAACATTCCGTTATAGTAAAACTCGGAAGTAGATGAGTTCTGCGGCGCGTTCCTGGAGTCAAAAATTAATTATCTGTCGAGGACAAATGGGGAAGAGGGTCACGAAAGTCCTTCCCTGGCGGATTGCAGTCAGAAAAATGTGTGTGTCGCAAAAAAATAAGAGAGTAAAGAAAAAGCGAGAAAGAACGAAGTAGGACTATAGATGCCGCGAATATTTTCCTTCCTTGCCGCGGATAAAAATAATTTTAAGCTCCGCAGAAGCAGAGTATACGGCTAGGAGACGAAAAGGAGGTGATTCCCGAGGGACAACGATGGCCAGGGGCACATCAGGCAGGCAAGACCGGCAAAAAATCCCATTCCCCCTTTTTTCAGGGATTTAAGCGCTCTTGCCACTGTTGCCGGGCGCAGCTGCACTTTTCTCAAGCCGGCGGATGCCTCGATCTTTCTTCCCGCCCGTCCGACTATTTTAACTGGAACCCGTGAGCGAATTTCCTTGCCAGCGACCGGCCTCACAACGCAGACTCATCTGTTTTTGTTTGTTCTTCCGGCGCGGATGTATATACTACAGAAAGCGGATGTTACGTTGGGCTCGGAAAGTATAGCCATCTTTAGGTAGAACGTGGATTTGTGGTTCATTCGAGACATGTTATCGTTTTTTGATATAAAAAAAATGTAAAAGTGTAATATAAGACTTTTAAGATAAAATTTTTACTGTATACAATTTTAAATTAAGTGCTTAATGACGAATTTGTTAGCGACATATACATACACACCATTCATATATGTGAGTATATCAATGGAAGATCTAATCTACTGAAATACATATCCCATCTACCTCGAGAATCTGAAATTTCTCGCTTGGTCTTTAAAAAAATTTTTTATATGAAAATGGAACGGTTTCAAGAAAAACATATTATGATTATGCTGTCTTTTTTTAAGTAAAGGCGCTAAAAGGATATAAAGGTTGCGTATTTTTAAAATAAATGGTACAATTTTTTTTTTACATAATATGATTCCTCTAATTATTCTGCATATAAAAGTATTAAAGTAGAGATATAAAAAAACTAAATGTTTACGAGATATTTTATACTTTATTTTAACACACATTAACATAAAATATTAAATAACTCGTAAACTATTATAGTTTTTTTTAATATCATCACCTTAATACTTTCATATGCAAAATAGGTAATTAGAGAAATCTTGTGTAAAAAAATTCATACAATTTTATATTTAAAAAAGAGGATAATCTTTATATCTTTTTGGCATCTCTCTCCACTTATAGAAGAACAATGATCAAAATACATTCTTCTTAAAACCGCTCTATTTTCATCTGAAACATTTTTCCTATTATAAAAACTAAGCGAGATATTTCAGATACTCGAGTTAGATGGAACATCCTGCTGCATTGGATTTTCATACGATAAACTATAATTATGTACACTTGTTAAGTTTTTAAAATAACTTTTAGGTTCCAAATTAATATTTTTTAAATAAAATGAAATTTTTATTTTAAAAATAAAATGTTCATTCTTCGTAACTTAAAAAAGAAGATTACGAAGAATTTCACAAAGACATTTTATATTAACAGATACGAATTTCCTATTAGTTATAAATATTTCTTCAGAGATTTCTTTTTATCATTGTTTCTTTTCGCAATCACGCTTTTGAGAAATTTATTATTGGATTTCTTTTTGAGGACAATTGCGATCGAGAGTATGAATAAGAAGTTCGGAATCCGCTCATATGTTCACGATCGTATTTTTCCTTTTGTTCCGAAGATTCGATCGGCGTACTAAAACTTTCAATGGAAGATACGCGGCTGGCCGCAATAGATGCCGGTACGCGTCCGAACGAATTTTCTGTCGGTTTTACTCGTTTGAGTTTATTGTATCGGGTAGATCTAAGCCTTTAAGAATTTTGGCGAGGAATCTTGAATGCATTTTTGCTGACTGCTGATCTCCCTCTAGCTCTCTACTACTCTGAAGAAGCTTGGTCGTAAATTTAACTCGTACTTCTTTGTTTTAACTTATAAACGTAATATGTTTACAACCAGTTTATTTTGAAAAAAAAGAAAGAATATTTTTATAGACTAAATAACTTATAGTTAAATCTTTTAATACTAAACATTGTTTTATAATTTGCAAGTATAATTTCATATTTTTTCCTTCATAACTGCAGCGTGTATAATTATGTTATGAAAAGCGCAAGAAAAGATAAACTTTAATTAAATTTGTGTTAAATGTTAAAAATTGTTATTTTATAACCTCTTTGTCGTTTAATGGATAATGTTTTTCCTTTGTAACTCTAAATTTTGTTAAATTAAATGATAAAGTTTTATAATTAATAATTTCAGTCATATGGAACTACAATAAATATCATAACAGTAAATTAAACAATTTTAAAGATAAATGTTCCTAAAACAATTATATTTTATGTATATCCTAATTTTAGTATTTTTATTTTAGCAATTACTACAAATTATTACAATTGCAGGACAATTTATCTCTCTTACGTAAGATGTCTGCTCAGTACTCGATAGGAACTACTTGCTATTGCGATGGTAGAGAAAGTACTCACGACGGTAGTTTCAAAGTTACGGGGTTGTGCGCGCATAAAGAAGGGAGATATCGTCTCGACTTTCCTTCGTCGCGATTTCGTAATCGAGTTTCTTAGCAAGCCGACAAAGAAAGTGGAAAGTTACGGTTGCGAATCGTAACTTTTGCGTATCGAAACGTTCGTAACGGTCTGATATGCGGCTTGACGAACCATTCCGCCACTTAACACCGTCGAACCAACTTTTTCGACGAAGCAGACGGAATAGAAGGTGGAAATGTCAGGAAATCGTGACAGAATCGAGAAAGAGAGGGAGAACGAGAATACGAGATGAAAAACTGACGAAAGGATGGCCGAAACAAAATGAAAGGAAGTTTTCCTTTTAGCCGTTATATCGTGCGGATGGAAGCTCCTACAGATAGTTACCTGCACGAGAAAGCACACGGTCAATTAAATTAGTTTACAATTTTCCGACCCCTCGTCGCCAACGATTTGCTCTTTCGAAAACAACAAAGGAGGATGTGAAAAAGAGGTCAATTTTTACACCATGAAGGTGTAAGTAAATGGAATAGCGTTTTTTTTTTTTTAATAGATTTTGACCTCCTGAATACGAAAATGTTAATAAAAAATATTTAAATGTTAAATCTTTATAGGACCGTACATATGAGAAACACAATGTAAGAAAATGCCTTTAACGGTCGAGCTAGATCTTAGGTGCTAATTACAATTCCGTGTGAATTTATTACGTATGTAGTCTTTTAAACCTCAGTGGTCTAACTGGTAGGACGCTCGCACGGAATGTATCATAAAAGATCCGGGTTCGACTCCCGGCCGAGGTAATATTTTTCGTAATATAAATTAATTATTTATAGATTTTCATTCATAGATTTTAATATGTCGTTCAATTATTAAGATCCAAAATGCTATGAGTATCAAAATTGTTAAATTGCTATAGATAATTTAACTCGTGATATTATTGCGGTAGTTTCGATCGATAAAGGAAACACCTTGAAAATTAAGCATGAATTTCTCAAAAGAAATCCGATTATAAGAACTTGAGAGCAAAAGAATTTGCTATTATTCGTTATACGAGTGTGTTGTACTTATTGCAACTCTCCTGTCATCTTAATTCTCTAATGCATTTTTTCGGATTATTTTTAATATCTGTATTTTAATATGTAAAATATAGCAATATTAGGAAACAAAAATTAGAAATTATGAAAAAATCATCGATTTATATAGATGTATAAAATATATTAGTTATGCAAAAATTAATTCCATCTTTTTGGTATAAGCATCCACCTTTTGATAAACTATTGTCTTACTCTCTAATTTTTGTTTATTCAATAGATAAGTTATCATAATATATATAATTTTTATTTTAAAATCTAATGCAAATTATAGATTGTTCAAAATCAAATTTTATTATCATAAAATACAGTTTATTCGAAGACGGAATAATCGAACCTTAATGAAATATTTCTCTGTCCATTTAATATTTATTTAAGTTAATTTTGGACGATCTGTAATTTGCATCATATTTCAGGATAGAAATTTTACAAGTTTTTATAGGTTTTTAAACTAAGTGCATTGATGTATATTTTAATTCTATATACGTGTATATTTCTATCTTTTTTTTCAAATATTTTTGGATCATACACATTTTTTATGTGAAATTATAAATATAAATTCTATTCTAAATTTTTCGCGATATGAATTATAGATCATCTACTCGTAAAGTGAGTTTTGAAGTATCTCTCAAGAAATTATTTTTTTGTCACACATCACACACGCACGCACGCACGCACGCACGCACATCCAGAAAAAGGTTTCGATTCAATAAAACGTTTCTTTGTATTACGATTAAAGAAAAAAAATTTCTTTGATTTGTGTGTGTGATCATCATTCTTTTTATTTAAACTTCATTCTTTTTTAACAAAAAAATTTTTTCTTTACCTATCTATAGAAAAGAAATATTTCTTTGAATTAAAGAAATCCTCGAACAAATCTTTCTCTGGATGAAGTGAGTAAACAAAAAATAGGTAAATTATATAGGAAGTTTAAGAATCGCTTGGAAAATAATAATCATATTTTATAATAGAAATTTTTAAAAAGAAATCAAATCTACATGCTATCTTATGCAATAAGTTCGCCACGGTTTACCGCACAATGTACTTATTGGACACACTACATAATGACGTTTTCCGACATAGGAGGAAAATGAGCGTTGAAATTCAATTTTGCATGCGGTGTAATTAGTAGCAATTTTGCAAAAGTTGCCGCTACTGCTCTTGCGTCTCTGTAGATTAAAAGATAAAACACAAGGGTAATAAACATACATAAACGGCCGTCCACGCGTAATCCACTGTCGTTCAACAGTTCGGTGAACACTATTCACAAAAGTAGATTAAACAGCAGCCCCGAGCTATGCTATGAAGCAAAATGAAACAAAACGATTGCAGAATACACCGGTTTAAAATAGATGGGCCAAATAATTATTACAATGTAAATATTTTGCTTGCCGCTTTTGTTTACGCTAAAAAAAGTAATATAGGATCAAGCGTGAACAATTAATCCTTTTACTTCTTTCAAATGCGTCTTCACTTTTTTCCATATTTGCAAGTGCTCTTTTAATTAAGCATTTTAATTTAAACCTCCCTTTTTGTTTTAAACAGATTTTCGCGAATAATCCGATGTTTGTAGAAAATGAGTACGCAGCGAATAATCACTCTTCATATCTAAGTGAACGATTATTCACGTAATTTATAACAAACAAATTTACTTTCTTTCGATCATTTTTTTAAAAAAGGTAAATACATAAAAGGAATTCGGAATTTATTGCGTCGGAAACAAAGATAAATTCTGATTTTTTAAATTAATTTACGGGTGAGCGAGACTTTATTAAAAAATCGCGTTTATTATGACGTGACGACGCCAGATTGCCCAACGAATAAATGAACATTCAAGCGTAAATATCACGAATGAAAATTTACTCACCCGCCGATGATGCAGCGCCTCGCCGCGCCGTCATCGCTCCTGCATCCTACATCCTGCATTCCGCATTCCTGGCTTCCGGCCGATACTATGCTCCTCCAGGCGGCTGCCTCTCACATACGCACACGAACACGAGTCGATCGGAAGCATCCTGTTAATTATGACCCTCGTGCATCAATTAATGACCATCTATCCACTTTGTTGAATTGCGCGCATAACACACCTCGACTAAGTAACGAGAAATACGAAAACGTGACGATCCTGTTCGAACAATTTTCCAGACTGCGAGGTATAACGATTTACAGCGCTTTACGTAATAACAACGTGACATACGGTTGACTGAGTTGACTCCGTTCTTTCGCCTTCAACGCGCGTGATCGCGCGGACTAATCAACGGTCCGATTTGTTTGCGGAAACTCTCGTCTCGTTACACACTCGTTCAAAAAAAAAAAAAAAAAAAAAAAAAAGTAAAGCGACGCTGTCAGCCAGTGACCGACGCGATTTTCACCCGTTTTCATTCGGGAATCATAACCGAAGTGTTTTTTCACCTAACCTAACCCAGCGTTGTTGGTTCAATTAACGCTTTCGCTCAATGTTCCTCTTGCGTGACTTCTAATGTCCATTTCTATTAATGCAAATTAACTTTCATCTTGGGGTAACTTTATTTTTCCAATTCTAAGAATCGGAGAAAGATGAAGAATAAGTTAGATTACCCGAGGGGGTAATCACTTAATGTAATCGTGGAACGGAGTCTCTGAAATCATTATAAAATTTATATGAAATTCCGATATGTAATCATTAATTACACATGCAACTACAAGAAATATTAGATATGTAATATTAGATAGAATCGTTTATTTTACCAAATAACCGCATATATAGCGAGGAAAATTATTTGTCATCAAATAAAATTATATAAAATCAAATGAAATCATGAGGGATAATATTTTAGATAGTGGTTACCCCCTCGGTTACACCGAAATTAAGGTTAATCTATATTGGTAAAAATGGACATAAATGCGCGACGGTATAGTATTTTAATAAATACGAGCATTGGAGTACTTACGTGATATCCGCTGATGAACTTGATGCACAATTCGATAAACAGATCACTAATTGTTCTTGATCGCGATGTATTAACTGACATTCGCACGGCGTATGCAGAACTCGCTTTTGCCGAATATGCGGCGAGACACGTACTGATTGAAAGTAGCTGCAAAACGAATCATATAGTATATACAGTGCTATCTAAGGGTGCGTTTCGTTTCACGTATGATGTGCATAATGTATTTATCATTTTACTTTTTTTTAATGTTCGATGAATAACAAGGATAAAATGATTTATGTACTCATCATGCGTGAAACATGTAAAACGCACTCTGAAATTATAGTTAATGTAATGGACTTTCTACAATAAACGATTAATTTTATCTAAGGTGCGTTTCGAATTACGTATATAAAACACATGAGGTATCATTTTATCCTTTATTCTTCGGTGAATAAAAACAAATGATGCGCTTTAAATATTATTCGAAACGTACCTTAAGCTTTAAGTCTTAGCTATAAGAAATTAACCAATCATAGACTATGTACGCATAGACACCTTTAATCGGGTCTAAATGACATCTGTTAGTTTGAAATTGACCAATCAAGTCATTCTTCAGAGGGATAGTTATAAATGCTGCTATAATTGGTCAGTTTTATAATTATGAATGTATTAAACTCGGTTAAGTGTGTCCGTGTAAATGTATAGTTATATACTATATTACACGGTTTGATTTACGACCAAATTATAACATCGATGTTATAAAATTAGCCAATCATAGCTATTCCTATGAAGAATTAAATGATTAATTGTAATTGGACAATGGCTTAAAACTTAAATAATGATTTGTTATAGAAAGCTCATAAGGGTAGATACATAGATTCTTCGATAACACATAAGAAAATCAACCAATAAGAGTCTTTTATTTCATAGAAAGAAGGAAAAAGAAAAATTTTGATTAATTTTTTTATACATATTATACGTTATGCGTTATGTAAACCTGCGATTCTACTCCCATGCTATAAATGCTTTTGATTCTTTAACTACATTCTTTAATTGGTCATTTTTTAAAATTCTTTTTTCTGATTATGATTAATCAAATGCCTTGTAGCATTTGTAATGAGCACATTAAGATTAATAATTGTGAACATTGATCTGACGTATATGTTCATATCTATTGCCCATTTTTTAAAGGTAGAAGAAAGATGTCAATATATATACATATATATTGTATATACATATTGTATATATACATGTTGTATTGAATGTGACACACATCAAAAATCAATGCTCGTAATTACAAGTCTTGGACAGCACTAACTTAGTATTTGCAATCAGACACTCCGCACTCTCGTCTTTATTTCCATTTTTTAACGAGATTTTAAAGATAGAATATGCACAACATAGATACAAGTAGCTATGCACAACATAGAATATACATTATCAATATATTAACGTTATATTTGAAATAATCGTATTAAAATGTTAAGGATTTGTTTGTACAATTGTAATTAATTTAATTACATATTTCGCGATTTGTCTCTGGTAATTACTAGTAATCAAATTATATAAAATTATAATTCTTTATTGGACGGAGTTAAATTCTGTAAATATGCAAGGTTTTTTTTCCTAATTAAAATTAAATTGTACACATAGATTGCAATATATGATGCAAAGTTAATCGAAAACGGCCGAAAAACTAAATAACGTAAAGCTGAATTGGACGCTTTCACTACACAAACAATTTTGCTGAAAGATGTAAAAAATTTTGCTGGATACAGATCTAAAAATAATTTTTATTGGAAACTCAAACTGGTTATTAAAATATCAAAATTTCTCACAGCATTTTTCTATCATTTTTTATTTTATAATATGATTATTTTGATGATTCAACAAAATTATTTTTACAAAATGTTAAAGACTTTTTGATTATAATATTTCAGAAAGGAAAATAGTCGTCCCTCTCTCAATAATTGATTTCATTAATAAATCGAGCTTTCAATCATTTTTTAAATTGCATTTCGGTTATAAAGACACACATAAAAAGATTAAGTAATTTTCTTTATGCAAACGTTTATATAGCTATGCAGGTATTGTATTTTGTATTAAATCCTAAGTAAGAAATACAACCAATCACAATCGATTATTCTTGCTGCATTCGACTATGACTAGTCAATTTCATATAGCTTAAGACTTAGGCTCAGTTTCACAATTCAGTTTAATTCTTAAGCAAGTTTCAACTTATTTCTCATCTCTTTTCAATTTTAGTATTGGAAAGAGATAAGGAATGAAGTTGAATCTCGATTAGAAGTTAAACATAAGTTGTAAAATTGGGCTGCGCACAATCAAAGAAATAGGGATTTATTCTTTTATTATCCTTCATTTTTATTATTATTAATTATTGTTCTTATTTTAATTTAATTTAATAATTAACAAGATTATGCGAGTCGTAGAACGCAAGCTCGTTGCGTCAGCTAAAATCCGACGCGTTAATTTTAAAAGTAACATTTCGAAATTGGCTGATTCAACACATATTCGTATTCTACGTCTTATGTATGTAGTTCTGGTTTAAAGTTTAAGAACAGCTTATTGGAGAAAGCTCATAAGAGTATTATATTAAGAGTGCGTGAGATAAGTAATCGTATCGTGTATTATATGCTAATGAATGAGATCCCATAACGAGAACGTTATTTCGATGCTCCAGCGCTCAACCGAGTGATAGGTATACATATTGTATGTATATACATATAATATATGTCGCGCGCGCGACCGGCCGTTAGTTTCTTTGACCGCGCGCCTCACCTTCATACGAACGCCATTACTCCGAACAGTCAACAACGAATTCGGAGAATTGCTCGCTCGTCTCGGCGCGTGTTTTTTTCTCCCGGGACGGAGGATGAAGCGTGAAAAGAGTGTCTCGGGACAGATCGCAGCGAGTTATCAGATAGTGCGTATACGATCGAAGACACTCTCGTTTCCACGAAAAGCCGCACCATATTTGCATTTTCGTTTACTTAATCGTGCGTGTGAAATCGTAGAACGGATTATCGGAGCAGCTAAGGAGCGGTGAAATTCTGAAATTCGTTCCAACATCGTATTTTTTCCGCTCTTTGATTTGAAATAGACTGTCTTTCTCTCTTTTTAAAGCCGAGAGAGAGAGAGAGAGAGAGGGGGGGGGGATGTTTTAAGCCTCGTTTAAAATCAAAGTAGTGTTAGTGCAGTCGGGCCTTGCTGTCATTTTTTAATCAGTTGCGATTCATTTTCACGTCATTGCGACGTTATCGTGACTTGTGTCTCGCTTGTGACGCCGCGATTCGCGCAACGACGTGAAGTTGCTGCCGAGCGAGACGAACTTCATTCCGAGTAGGCACGTTCGCGAAGCCTTCGGCGGACATATCGAAAGCTCGTCATGCGGAGCGTATAACGGCTGTGTCTCACGCGATTCGTTTGCCGAGAAACGCGTCGGGAGTGCGATAAAAACGTCGGGAGCGTCGTATCGTAAGTATTAATTAGCGCGCGTAATCGGCCGCGTTTTTCCGATCGGTTCGTATCCACGCGAGGGAATGAGTGAGTGAAACAATGGAGCAACAGATCCGAGAGCGGCGTGGAATAATGCGGGGCAGCGTTCCCCTTCGTGAGTATATTTATTAGACGTTACTAGTTATTTGTTGCTCGCGCTGCATTCAATGGATGCGCGTTTGTTGCTACATATTTATCAGCGGAGATCGTAACCGATATGATTTCGCTGAGTTTCGATTTCCGATATGCCATGCAAGAAAGGACCTTGCGTTTCAATTTGTTTGCGCGAATGCAAACATAAGAATTATTATTCATTACTGCACGAATTGGCATCTAAATATATGAACCTCAGCAAAATTGTACAGGTATTAATCCTCGTTTATTCGATACATATTAGGTTTTATTTATTCAATAGAGAAGATGCTTACAATTTACATTTCTCTCACGTTTATTTTAATTATTATACCATGAGTGTAGCCAGAATTTTGTTTAGGGGAGGGGGAAGGCAAATTAGAGTTGAGACTTTTGAACCCGGTGGGGGTGGAGGAGGATAATTGAGCGATATGGTGTGTTGGACCTGTTTTGTGTTTTATATTATTTTAATTAATTACACTAGCAGGTAAATTACAAAATCACACATATTTAATTTACCAATTTTTACTTAATTTTTCTTTTAAAATTGTAAATTAATTCTTCGGACTGGGGAAACATTTTAATTTATAACATTAATCATCTTGGATTTTTAGAAAACTTTTCTATAAATTTTACCTTTAATTCTTTTTTCTTTTTCTCTAAAGTTAATTTTTTGAATACTCATTAAGCATAATTCGTTTAAGCGATTTTAATTCTTTTTGGTCTTTAAGATGTAGAGGAGCCGTGGCGTCTCTTCTCCTCTCCCGGCTACGTCTGTAATTATTAATGACTCATGAATTTTGATGAAAATTGTTATGACCGCACAAGCTTTTTATACAATATCAAAAACAAACGTAAAATTTTTAGATTTTTTTTGATTAACATATAAAATGGAATTTTATATATTACGTAGATTGAAAAATTATATATCTATAATTTTATAAAATATATCTTATATTTTTATTATTACACATATAATATTCAAATGCGTTGTGATATTTGCATATAGTTTTCTTATTCTTTTTTATTCATAAAATTATTTTTAACAGGAATGAAATAAATACAAAAACGGCGGAACAGGGATTATCATCGTTCGGTGAGTGAATTCATTCTATCTGCATGAATAATTATTTGTTTATTTGCGCAACAATATTTTCGGTATCATCACGATTGAATAATCGCATTTCAATATGCGCTGCTTCATTTCGCTTGTCTTCTATCGAATTAATCAAAATCAATTTTTATTCTATTTTATATGACATGTGTATTGTTTATGGATTCTTCGCATCAGAAAGCTATACAATTAATTAATCAAATTTAACAAATCTTATTAAAATTATATGAAAACTTATTTAACTCTGAAATTTTTAAATTTATCCTTTTCATGCAAATATCTTTGACAAGATTATTGAAATTTATCTCGAATATTTCTATTTAAATTTATTTGACTCGATTTCTTACACAATCTCTGACACGATGATTATCAGTACTATTTTTTTTAAACTATACATATGAAAGTTTCTCTTTACAGAAAAATATGTCGATCGTCATGTAGAATTTTTTTGCGTTTTATTACGATGACATTTTGTCATAATTAAAGTGTTTAAAAATAATCATAATAATGATACACAAACGCGTTCACAGAGAAAAGGATTTGTTTGGACTCGAGAGTTTTATTTGCATTTGTTTCACTGAAACAAATTTAATTTTAAATGAAACATTTTTTGTTTAGTAAAAAACATTTAGTTTAATAAAAATAATCACATTCTCAATTTAAACATCCATTTGATTGGGCTATTCCAATGCATAAATTTGTTTAATTTAAAGGAACCTTTTCTCTGTGATGAAATAATCAGAAAGACTTAAAAAATATTCTTGTTTTGTGGTAATTGATAGTAAGCAATATAAATCAACAGCATTATTTTAATTTGTCGACGTCAATTACCCTTAAATATATAAAATCGGCGCAAATACAGAATCAGGGAGCGTTCGCCGGTTATATTTGCACAGGATTTTAATGAAAAAAAGGAAAAAAAAAACAGAAAAAATCAGAATCACTCCTCTCGAGCGAGATAAATTTTTCAAAGTCCGCTCTGTTGCATTTCCGTCGTTCGTTTTTTCTGTTTTTGATCGTGGCACGCGGCGTTTGGCTGCAGGATCGAGATGATTTATCGCGCGTAGATCGCAAACGCGACGCAGAATCCGATTCGTGCGAGCGAGAATAAAATAAATAGCTATACGCTAGCGATGAAAATTTTCGTCGGGACGAAATTCCAGTCGAGCCGAATCGAGCCGAACGTGACGCGCCTCCCTTTGTTCACGGCCGTTGTTGAGCACAAAACGCTAGGAAGGTCCTGCGTGTGACGATTTATCGTCCCGCTGCGTATCCATTTTACTTCCGCGCCACTCGACGAGATATCTATATAGAGAGGAAAAACTATATCCTGCGGGATTTCCCGGGCAGTGCCGATGTTCGGGAAACGATCTCGACGTTTAGTCGAACCGCTCCGACTCGCAAATGGATTTCGCGTATAATTGAATGTCTTCTTTTTTTCCCGTTTGAATATTATAGTCGTGATCTGGTCGATTTTATTCAAGCTATTACACGGAACAGTGATAAAAATCGGATTTTTCTCTTTTTGAGAGCCAAAAAGTTTTGCAAAGGCAATGTACCATAAAGTATATAAATAGAGAGTTGATAAGGTAAATTTTAAACGGTGAATTTCAGTGAAACATACATAAAAATTGATAGCAGATTATATATTTTAATGAAAAACTAGAATATTTTGTTTACTATATAAGTTTATTCATTTCTGATTTTTTGTTGATGAATATTTTAAGAGATATAGAATAGATAAAATATTACTATTTAAATTTTAAAGTTATTATTTAAACTTTAAAAATATTTTTTTTTAATCTTTTGATAATTTTTTATATTTAGATACTTATGTACATTTATTTAGTCTATAAAATTGTCGTATAAAAACCTAATTATATTTTGTTACATCGTTACACGTAATATTTTCTTCTACTTTAAACAGTATAATTTTGAAAAAAATATTCTAACATTCAGTGACATATAAATATTTGTGATATGTAATATATTATTATTAATTTATATATTATCACCATTTCCATGTAACTACTTGTTTGTAGCCACATTTTGCGTGTTATATTTCATTATATATTTTGCATTTGAGAAAGAGAACAGAAGCAGTTTAAGAAAATATTTTTTCCAGAAAAATGTAAAGTAAATGCACTTTGGAATTTAATTTATTATATAATTTGTAATATAAATTATCTACTTACCTTGCGAATATATCTTATTAGTAGTAGGAAATAATTTTTATAAAGTTTAAAATGAAATTCGGTTTTTGTTTGCGTTTTTTTTTTCGTTTGAATAAAAATTTTTACCGGGAGTTTTAATATTTATTTTCGATCCGATCGAAATATTGTAGCACGAAGAGATACATGACATAGGTACCATCATATATATACATATACATATATATCTACATATAGTACTGTTACGATTAATTCCCTGGCACTGTTTATCAGTAAACTAAGATCAAAAATTATACTGATCTATATAAAAAGAAAAATAACCTAAGCATAGATTTAGTTAATCTGAATTTTTGTTTGATAAATGCAGCTGGCTATACTTTTTGTGGCATTGAAAATACGTATAAATGATCGTGAAAAAAATGAGAAGAAATATGTGTAAAAATATTCGTAGGAATTTATGAATATAGAATTTGTTAATGTTGTGATTAGATTACAAATTTACAATCTAAAGTATTACTTTGTACACGAAGGAAAAACATTTAAAGAATCGTGACTAACATTAATTTACTTAAAATGGACGGTACTGATATTGGAAACTTTTATTGAATGAATAGTAAAGTATTCTATATGTATTTAAAGTTTTATATTAAAAGAGATTTATCTTTCAAATAGATTTTAGAACGTATTTTCATGTATTTGCATATACATATTTTTATTAAATAAATAATAAAGTATGTTTAAAGTAAAGTTTTATATTAAAATAGGTTTATCTTTCAAATAGATTTTAGAGAGTACTAGTGTGAATCTCAATGTAAAATATACCAGATTGTATTTTCATTTATTTTGCATATGTGTGCTTGCATTACATTTTTCATTAGAATGTTCTCCAATATGGAATCTTTTGTTTTATTATGGTTGATAAATTGCGCGGTATAAATTAATATTATTGGATAAAAACACTTAATTCGATTAATTAAAGTATCACGTATATTATCAAAATGACATTAATAATTGTAAATATGTATACATATATGAGAAAAGAATATAGTATAATATTGTTGATATAAATAAAAGAATATAATTATATTGAAATGTTTTATAACATTTTTTAAGGTGGGGTCGTATTAATGAACACGCAATGTCTAGAAAACGAAGAACTTCTTTTTATTACATTCGTTGTGTCATGAGATTTCGTGGTGTCATCATCATGTTTTCGTCTACGGGGACTCGCTCCAAAAGTAGCCCCCTCAATTTCTCACTTTCGCTTTCGATACATTGTATAACTGTACAATCGATCTGACCCGCGCGCGGTAAGATCGAATGAGTGAAATCTTAATCCATTTGCTTATCTTATTCTTATCCGCATTATCATTTCGGATATCGATATTGCCGGAAGCGGCACTGTAGAAAAGATCGAAAAGTATACAATTAATACCACAGAATTGGCAATTTTGAGAAGATTCATAGTTTTTATACATTATTTAGTAGGCATTATAAGAAAAATACACTAGTTGTAATTTTTTATAATTATTTTAGAAATGAAATTAAACTGCTAATTTAAACTAAGAAAAATTTTCATAACAAATTTATTGTAAAATTATGTCACTTTTTTAAAACAATTTCCTGTTTACACTGCGTATTTAATGTTTTATTTTTTTCTTTAATTTTTTATTACATTGTTATTAATAATATAATTTTTGAATCTGTTCTTCTTCATTTACTTAAATAATAATTATATTAAAAAAGAAAGTTTTAGGAAACCCCCCTCTCTACTTTAAAAACATTAGGTAACATATTCTCAGAATTGCCAATCCATATTTACTTAAGATTCTTTAGAAGTATAAAATTGAAGCATTGGTTACACAAATCTCGATGTAAATGCGATGTGAAATGTTCTTATCTGTTGATAAACCACTTCGATGATAACGGCAGTTAGCGAGAGAGAAGTGCACGACGCAGCAGCCGTATACGTTTGCATATCTTTTAATATCATGAAGTCATATTACTTCGATATTGCTTCGATCTTTCCTCTGGTGCGTCCCTTTTGCTTCTTCCACTCTTACATTTTCCTCGTTGACTTCTGAAACGATATTCCTGGTTTTTCTCTCCTCGCCCTTTTAGGTCATATGTGCGATATGTACCAACGGATAGTTACAACTTATACGTAGGTTATTCATATAATATGTATATAATATATATACGCATTTTTTAATATTTATACTTCTCCGCTAAAGAGTTTGTTCATCTTTCTAGGTATATTATTATATACACGCGTATGTATATTCTTATATATACCGAGTGTTCCAAGTATACATTATTTTATTTTTCTAAAGACTAATGACTTTCGTAATAAATCTGATTTAATTCATTTAGAGATAATTTTCGATAAAATGTCCAAAGCTTGTAACTTCTTACTCTTTTTTAAATATTTATTATTTATATAATATTTATATTTTGTATATTTATTATCTTGATAATGATATGAAACATTTTATAAAAAAAATTTATTAATACTTAATTTACAAATATTTAATTTTAATTTTCTCGAAAAATCTATTTTTAAAAAGTAAGGTAACGAACTTGGTACACTCTGTATAAATATACGTGCTCCGCGCATGATTTCACCGTCTGGATAATTCCAATCTCGCATATTCTTACATCGATAATAGTAATAATTATCTAGATAAATCTGAGCCGAAAATTTCGACGAGAACCGCAGCTGCGGACTTTCGCTGGGATTCATCTCGGTACATCGATAACGGGTGTACCTACGTGAAGTTCGGCAGGATCTTTCTGATTGCAAACTTTCAGTATACATTTTCGAGGAATCAAGAATTTTGAAGTCTCTCTTGAATAGAAATACTTTTTAAACAATTTTGCTCGTGCGTGAGACGCCAAACAGGTGCGACTAATGCGTCGTTGTACTCTTATTGTTTCCCGAGACGACGCGACGCGACGCGGCGGGTATCCGAAGAAAATGCCCCGTTCGCATCCTGTCAGAATGAAATTCCGAAGATGTTCCGCCTGAGCGTTTCACAGAAATGTCACCACGCCCTGATCGAATACATCGCGTTCGCATTCACGCCTCGAGAAATGCTGACGTTCACATCCGGCCGATTGGAATTTTCGGCGCGTTCCGACATTCACGCGTTCCTCACGCGGCACTTTACGATGTCTCAAGTCCCGTCGATCAATTCAATATTAATTAAATTGAATTATTATGACTGAAATGTTTAATGATGGAACCACGGACAAAAGACTGTAATGCATTTTCGAGCGTTTTAATTTCGGAATTGTGATATATTTTACGATGCATATTGTAAGTATATCACGTAAATATCGCGTTATTTATTACTGGAATTTGCAACTTCTTGGTTATAGTGGAACAGAGAGGATTATACACGCGATTTTACCCGTGAATATTTTTCGAAAATGATAATACGAATAAATGCATTTTTCCCATGTTCCTAATTTTGGGAATGTAATTTCCTTTTCTGTGGTTTTCGCGTACCCGCAGATGTGGCGAATTCACAATTCAGAACTAGGTGGATTCTCGACACGCGATAGCGCTCTCGAGACGACGGCGATATGGATTTTCTCGGCGTAGTCAACGTCGCACCTGCGGGCGCATCCCGCGCGAGCAATTTAATCAGATCCTTCTGATCCTTAACCCAGCTGCGCGCGGTTGGCCCCTGCAGCGCGAATAAGAGAAAAAGGTCGGAGACAGGCCAGCCCGGTGCAACGAGCTCGTCGAGGACTATAGGGCGGGAAAAAAAGATGACAGAGCGGCGTGAGGGAGGGAGTGGCGTATTACCGGGAGCAGCTGGGCTCCGTGAGCAAGACTTACTCGCTAATCGTGAGTTTAAAGTTACCTTACGTTACTTCCTTTTAACGGTAAATTACGGCTATCGATCGTGGAACTTAGTGGCTAGTGCGTAGTTTACATAATAATAGTTCGATTAGACGCTTCAATCGCTTTGACTGTCGTTGCTCTTTTTCTTCACACGTATCAAGATGTATACAGAGTTTCGTATCATTTCTCCTATACTTTATGAGAAAAATATTTGGTTGTTTATATGCATAAAATCTTAACAAAGTCTAATAAAATTTATTATTTAATGATATAGAATTGGTTAACAAAAGTCATAATTTTATTTATGTACATGTTAAATAATTTTTTAAAGTGATACAAGACATATTTCAATTGATGTCATTTTTTTTGCTATAATGTGGTATGAAACACTCTGTATACATACGAGTTTATTTCATTATTGTTGTATTATTGATAGGCCAAAAGCGATGTCGGTCCCTATATAATAGTAATAACAATAATAATAATAATAAACGCATGTGCAATTTTTGTCGGGGAAACGAGTTTTAAATTTCTCTCGAGATTCTTCTCTTTGTCGGATAATTCACTTTAAATTCCACGGTAAGAGTAAAGCTTCGAGCATTACAATCAATGCTATATTTGTAATATCCAATTATGTCAATAGGATTACAAATATTTTATACATTATAAATTACTAATTTTAGTAATTATTTATAACGTGTAAAATATTTATATTATGATCAGGAGTTTATTAAGAAATTCGCGAATTTCTAAAAAGTCGAAGTTCAGCTTGAGCGTGAGAACAGAACAACAAGATCAGATAATTCTCTTCCCGTTTGTCCCATTTTGCGACAGACGGAAAGAACAAAGAACCGTTGCCGGTTGTGGGGTGGACGAGCCGTCTCGACGGCGGCGACCGATTATCCGTATTCGTCGAGTGGTAAAACGCGAGAGAGGGAAGTTAACGTGCCTTTAATTAATTCCGTGAAACTTTCTGATCGGCGGATAAAAAGGTCGGCCCAAGTTCGAAGCTTGAAGAAGAGTGTCGGAGGTCGAATTTCAGTTGAATATTCTTGAAGAGCAATGTTCCGCGTGACAGAATATGTTACTATTTCGTGTTCTGCATGCCGATATAGCGTTACGTGAGTGTCGTGAAAAATCTTTATCATTTACAAAACAACGATAAAGATATTTTTATGTTACTTATAACTGTTGTTTAGATGAAATTTATTTAAACTAAGATACTTTATCATTTTTATATAAATTCAATGTCAGTTTTGCAATAAGCATTTTTAATTTTAATTTTTCAAGAAAATATGTTTTACAATTTATTAATTGTTTATAAAATTGTAAAAATATTCTAGTTATTATATAATTGTAGCTGACAATATAAAATTATGTTTCATGAAATAAAATATTATAAATATTTATAATTTAAACATTCAAAGTTTAATTTTCTATGTTTATAAACATAATATGTTAAACTTTGAATGTTCAAATTATAAATATTTTGTATATATGTTTGAAACTAAGATTGACAAAATTATTATAATAAAGATATTTATTTATTATATATATATATATTATAATAAGAAATACAATAATAAAATTAATGCAGAAAGAATGTGTAGAACTTTTGGTCTTGATCTTTTTGATTGCCTTAGCCTAAAAGTATTGACGAAAGGATAACACGAATTTAACATATAGGTAAACGTTTCGCGTTATGCTTACTGTTATATGACGTTGAGAATAATTCTATGCGTAATTCGGTTTCGCGATAAATTTGCAGCCGCGACCGTGCTCGACAGACCATAAATATGGAAAGCCTTAATGATATTGAGTACCGTGGCTGATCGGTTAACCGCCTTTACCGTTCGTGGTCGTCCATACGGAGCGAAAGCCGCGTTGCGCGCGAGTAACGCGCAAAATTTCTGCACAATTGTTTCCTCGCCGCATTTGCGGCTATTTCGAGATTCCGGTATCTACGTTCGACTTTTGCCTTTGAAACTGCGAACGGTATTAATAATACAAAAGTCATAAAAATGGAAAATCATAATTAACTAGAGAATACATTGTTAAAAATAAAATATCAATTTTTACTTATAAAAACCTAAAGTCCACTTATACGTCGTTAAATTGATAGTTTATTTTTAACAGTGTATGTGTTACAGTGTTACATATACTTGCGTGAACACGAATGTCCTCTTAATGATCGAAAAAAAATCAACAAGAACGTTTATCAAATATGTACACAGTTAGCTCTAAAAAATTTTAGCTTGCAATATTTATTTTACTGGAATGGTGTAATGGAGGAAAATTGACTTTTGTGAATACGCGAATGATTGATATAAACTCTGCGTCATTCCATATAAATTATGTATATTCTAGCAAGCTATTCCTACGTATCCAAAAATATCAAAAGTGTTGTTTTTCGTTCCCTCCCCTTCTCTCTCAAAATATCTCGCGAATAAGATATTTATTGCCGATAAAATAAATGTGGACCTTTTATATCCGGATTGACCGATTTTATATTTAGTATTTTTAGTTTTTTTGTATTCATAAAAAATTAGCAGGTTACGTAAAAATAATACTTGTATATAATAATAATAATAATAATTTATATATAAGTCAGAATAGATACGTATATATAAAAGATATTCGTTATTGTTTATTGTATTGTCGAGAGAAACGAATGTTACAATTTTTTACGTTTTCTATTTCTTTTTGTTCTTTTGTTTTCTTGCTTCCACTCGTTGTACCTATGATTATATTATATATTTATTTTATAGAATTACAAATTGAAAATATCCTTATATTAGATACTTACTTAGATCCCCATCATTATCTGACTTATATGTTCGTGAAAATTTGAAGTTTTATCTTTGCAAAGAGGAGCGTAGCACGTTTCATACTGTCGATCCGTAAAGACTTCTTTCGGCCTTCTATCCCACGAGTTTCGCGAACGTTTCCAGCGTGTCTATAATCCGCGGTTGAATGTAGCATGTGGTCGATATGGAAGCATTAATAATGCCGGTTGTTGCGGCCGGCCAGATGAATACAGTTACTACTAGTCGTGGCGAAACTGCTGCACGCAACCGACTAGCCATTCAGACTTCAGTTCTCGGGTTGTTTTGCGTTTCAAAATGTATCGAGTTTACTTTGTCAGCGGAAAAACGGCAGGGTGAGCGCGCGGAGTAACGAACTGGACTTCGCGAACGTTTCTCTGCTTTCATTGCAAACATTTATTCGTATCGGCATTATTTATACGATCCGTTCTGACAAAAGTTAAAGCACGGACTGACGATACCCGCGCTGCTGAAGCTCAGATCTTATCGTTTACAATTCGTTTGGAATCACATATTCTCGTATTTCCATTTCCGGCTGTATATCTTAGAATTAAATAGCGTGAACGTTATCTATTACGGTATGCTATTTTCTTTATAGTAATTTTTGCAAGTTTGTTCATATTTTTGTTACATCGGTTTGCATCGCTCAGAATCTTGGATAGAAGCTTTTTTAACGATATGAATTAGTTATGTATCTATTTATTTGATTAGCAGTAACGTATAATGCGCCAATTTCTATTTACATTTCCATATTGTCTCGTTTGTAACAATGTGCCAATACTGATTACATATATTTATGCTAATATATTTACGCGTATTGGATGCATATTGCCGCGAAATTCTAATTTAACTAAAGCATAGTGGCGCATTGGCGGTATTGATTTTGAAATACAATTTATACCGTACAGTTCACTCTATTGTCGGAAACGATGCCGCATACTGTCTACTATATCAAAATGTAGCTTTGTCAGGCTACATTTAATTTCATTACAAATTGATCATTAAGGTCATATGCGCGGTATAGAAGTTATTCATGGTATTGTAATCATGAATTTATAGAAAATGTATTGTAATATTTCCGAGATTCCGGTTTGATTGAACAAACTGCGTCAATATTAAAGGATTGAAATTAATTAAAACATATTAACATTTGTTAAACTAAATTTCCGATAGTTGAACGTAAAAAAAATATTTTACACTTAAAATATCACATGGTTTACACAATTTAACAAATATATAATAATTATAAAAGATAATCTAAAAATTACCAAAATTACTCTTGGATATTTTTTCAAATTATTTTGCCGCGATTTTAAATACAAAATTACCAAATAGATAAAAATTGTCATATTTTTTAAATTACCTTTAGTTTGAATAAATTATTTTTTGTTATATATTTCCTATTCAATTTATAGTAATTTGATTTGTTTTTAGAAATTAGTTTATTAAGAAAGTAACTTATCGATTATTTTAAATATTCCTGCCATTATCACGTATATTTTCAACTCGAAAATCTTGAAGTTCTTGAGACAGTAGACATTCTTTATGTAGATTTATTAATTTATGTAGGTTAAAATGATTATAATTATGAATTCAGATGACGTAAAATATTTTTATCGAAATCTATACAGGCATACGAGAATAATTGATATAATAAATGAGATCATATCATGTTATATAAGAATATATTTTGTAAGTACTATAATGTTAGACAGCTGAATAGTAAGCTTCATTTAGCATTCTTATTTGCGTTGAAATGTCTGTTGCGGGTCTGCATTTCCATTTATCGAGAGGAAAATCGAATTTTCAGATAGAGAGAAAAAGGGCGTCCCGTCGCCGCTACTCCCGCGTTGTCCTTTCATCGTCGAGAATTTAATCGAAACTCGATCAGTTCTACTTTGCGACGTACCGTTTCGCAAAATATTCCCAGGAATAATGGCGCTATTCGATACTCGATGGAAAGTAGTGGTGGAGAACGAATAACAGTAGCGCTATGTTCTGTATGCCTGATCAAAATTGATTGCTATCACTTGACTTTCCGCGCGAATCAATGAAATATACGTCGACGTAATTGATGTTTACAAATTGAATGGTTTTAAGTTAATACAAAAATTAATTTAAAATTGTTGAATTATTATTATTATATTGCCATTAATTGCATTTTTTTATTTTTACCAGTTAATTCTTGGATAATATTCATGAAACTTTAATGTCCTAAATATTTCAAATTATTACGATCTCTCAGCGTTGCTGAGATTATGACAAATATAATGATGATAATCTGCACGCTTTTCGAAAATTTACGGTCTTATCATGGCAATCTGTTTGACGAGATCACAGTTTGCGGTTTCATTTGTGAGGCAAATTGAACGATCTTGATATTTCTGCATTTTTGCACTTACGATCCACTTTCACAAGCACAGAAATTCCAAGTGGCTTTATAGAACAGGCGTACTGTGTAATAAAGCCAATAAAGCAACATTGATTGACTGCGACATGATTAATTATGATGAATGAGTCATCCGAGCAATAGTGTGATTCCATTCCATTACAGACTTTGGTGATATTTTGTGGGATGTGAAAGAAAGAATATAATCCATCATAATCGCCTGGATAATTATTTGACGATTTTTAATTTTGTGACAATTCTAAAATATATAGAAAGTCTTTTCTAAAATTTCTCTCTTTTACAATGAGATATACATATACATATCATTATAAAAGAGAGAAATTTCAAAGAAATTACTTTCTATTTCAGAATTTACTATATATATATATTTACTATATATATATATATATTATATATATATAGCAAATAATATTTTTATACATATATTATTTCGAATATATAATTCTATTATATTCTATATAGAATATAAAATTTATCTGCATTTACCCACATAAATATAAATTAATCTTTGTTATGAATATACATATTTCAATAAATTTTGCGGGTATGCATACAACTTTATGAATATTTTTCTATAGTTTTTAAGCTTTGAGAGAAATTTTATAATTCTTCCGTGTAAATTATGCCTGCGTCCCTCCACTTTGATGCCTCGAAAGCTTTGAGATCTGTTGAAGCCACTGATGAAATAAACGTGTCATGCAAATGCGTCGCATATATACTATCGCGGTTTTTAGAACATTTCGGCACGTAGACCTAAATATTTCACGCTTCGCTCGCGGTTAGGTAATCTTGAATATCGATATTCACCGCGTTCGGGCCTCGGTATATCTTTCATAGTGTGAATATTCATGCTTCCACATATGTATACGTAACGTCTGTAACGGCGTCAATTTATAGATCTTGCTGCACAGGATTCAATATACAGAGCGCGAAATAGCTACGTATCCTTCACTTTCATTGTAAATATCGCAACCATCTGTATAATCGTGACAACCGCAAAGAAAAATTAAATGACAGTAAAAAAACCACGCCAGTCAATAGAATGCAATTTCATAAATCTTTGCCTTTCTTCTATTAAGTTTTTTTTCAAACTTACTGATTCATCAGAACACAAAACTTAAACGGAACTTATTTTTAATAAAAACTATTGCATCTAGAAAGATTAAAAATTCAGATCGTGCGGGAAATAATGTAGAATATGATAAATCTTATTTAAAGAATAATGAATAAAGATAAATTCACTTTTTGGTAAATATAAAATGCTTTTCAATTTTGTATACATCTAAAATATTAAAAAGAACTTTTAATACTTTTAATTCTTAATATTTCAATTACTCTTCTACCTTTATCTGATGTGTATGAATTTTTTGAATTAATAGTCCTATTTATATAATCGTCTTTGTCTTTTCGAAATGAAAAAATTTCTCGAATCATTATGTACCGATTTTTTTCTGGATACGACGCTAATATCCTAATAATTCGCATTTCCCCTATCCCATATAGATTACTCACAATTTTAGCGTCGTTCTTTTCCTTCGTTCGCTACGTATGCCGACACCATTTCCGTGCCATTATCGCGCCCGTTTTCACAGCGAGGCTCTCTTTTCGCTTTTTCCAGTATCCGTAAGTACCCTCTTCCTTCCCCCCATACCCGTTTCTCTAACCCGTAGGTTGGCATGGTTTTTCCGCGCTTATCTACGCGCACTTATTTGCCGGGGCTATCTGGAAATTTAACGCCTGCGCCCTCCCCAGAAAGATCACCGCCATTCCGACATCCACCCACCGTGCTCGTTCGAAACTATCTCACACGTTCCCTGACCTCTCCGCGTACACATACAGACAAATACACGTACACTATTCACGCACTCGTCGCTTTTCCGACAGTAGAAAATTCTGACCGGACATTATCCTAGCGCACCTCTCACTCGTGGCTCGTAGACCTTGTTACCCCATGTTGCAGGTTGTACGAGTGTTGGCTATATTGTAGGTTACGTAGAATTCTATTACGGGGAAATTTCCGCGAAATTTGTTTGCATTTGTAACATAGAATCACTTTATTCTTTTATTTTTTTGAAGCGATGGAGTGTAAGTTGCCAATTAATTAAACTCTTACAGATTTTTAAATAATAATGTTCTTTTCTGAATAAGATAAAATACTTCTAGATAAAGCATTGATTTTCAATATATAAAACTGATAATTGATTGGATGTTTAGTGATTAAAGATTAGAATATATTAGTTTCTTTTTTTGTAAAAATAAAGAATTTAATTTTTGCTACACACGTTAATTTTTGCAAGTGGCAATGTTGACGAGAGCTAAAATAATTTTCTCTCGCAAATAGTACAAAGTGAAGAATCTCGAGAGGGATCACTTTGTTTCACGCGTGTTTTTCGCGACAGTGATCTCGTTTGGCTGTGACAATTTTTGTCTTTGCAACACTTCCATACGTTCCACTGTCGTCATGCCGCAGCATCATCCGCGCAAAAAAGAGAGCCTTAAGTCTAAAGTACAGACGCTGCCTCGGAACGTGTTTTAAAGCTTACAGATTAGCTCGACGAAAATCATTTAGAACTCGCTGTGCGCGTCCGATTATATCTCTCTTCGGATGATACCTCTCCTTTGTCTTCCTTCCGTCGACATGCTGGTCCAGGGAAGAAAGGGCCGTCACGTGTTATAGAGCGCACTACTAGCAGTCGTCCTGAGTCGAGGACGATTGTAGAAGTGCTGCCACTCGTTCCGAAAAATCGCCTGAAGCTGCACCCGAACACTGAAAATAAAGACATCGCTATGTTGATATAGCTTCAAAATTTTTAAACTTAGTGAAAGAACAGTCTAGGGTTAGAGCTTAGACAAGGAGTTAGCTTTATTATTATTATATATAGTAGTAAGAGAATATAATGAATGATAAACATTTTTACTGAGTTAACCAAAATTATTTCCTAAATGTTACTAAAACTGATCCAGTTCCAATCATTTCTTAAAGTGCTCTGATATTTAAAGATGCACTTTTTTATATACAATATAACGATAAAAGAATTAAAAGATATTTTAATATTTCTAAGAATTTAGCAATGTGAAAATTTATTAATAGTAAATATGTCTTAATTAATTTTTTTCTTCTTTTCATGTTAGACAACAAGAAACATTATTCAGATAACGCGTTTATAGAAGTAAACTTAAGTAGTACATATGTTTCTCACATTTATCTCATCTTTTTCTCTTTTCTATTTTCGCTTTTTGCTACAATATCTGTTAGACAGGTTCGCTTGATAACTGTGTCTCTTCTTTTCCTATCTTTCGTTTATCACATTGGACAAGTTCGTAACAATTATTGACATTGTAATTCGTATTATACATAAAAGGTGGAAAACTTTTTTGCGTATTTTTAACTTCTGTAATGTAATTGGAAATATTTTAATAATATTTTTAACTATAATTACTTTCTTTAATATTTAAGTTATTATATATTTTATCATGATATATTTTTTTATAATATTTTTATTATATTTTTCTCGATACATTATCTCCTAATTATTTATTCAAAATTATTATAATAGATAGACACCGAAAAATTTTTAATATTATAGAAAATACACGAAATTTTGTTTTGTTATCACATTTGACTGCTTATTATGTTGACAGGCGAAAAAATAAACAATGGTAGTGATGAGATAAAAAGTTACAAAATATTCGACACTTTGGCGAGATAGAAATTCAAGAGATTGCACGTGATTAAGTTGCAGCTAGGGCGCGTTCGCCACATTTCATCTCCCATGGGAAGTGACAGCTTGAAATTTTAATGTTGACTGAAGCCGGAGGTGACGATGAGATCAAGTCGATTCACTCCAATTCTTTTTAGACGATAATGTTTATTTCGGGAATATATTATCTCTTGTAGAGATTAATTATTAAATGCATGCATTTGACTTCTATACAATATAAGCAAATTAAATATTAAATTAATACATATATAATTAATAATAAAAAGATAAACACAAATGGTTTTTCTATTTTTTAATACAAATAACGTGTAGGATGCACACACATTCTGCGTATAATATTTAATATACATATACATTGAAAAAAATTTTTGGTTGAAAATAAAGCAGTAAATTTGATCATATTAATCAGAATCCTGGATATCATAATTGAACATCTGATTATCTTGACTAGAATTCTTATTGATATGATGAGAATCTGCTGATTCGTCCATTTTAAATCAGAAATTCTTAGTGTAGGTAATATTCATGTGATTTACTTTAATGTTTTGATTTGAATTTAATTATTTTAATTTACTGTTTGATTTAATATAGATTTGATTGTCTATTAAACAAAAGAAGAAATATTCATATAACATACAATTATAGTATAATATAGACATATATTATAATTAATCATACTTATTATTAGATTAAAAATATATACTACAAAATAAATGTAAACTACATATGTTTAAATTAAAAAATCTTATGAGATTAGTATTAAAGGACCTATATAGCATTAAAAAGATTAAGAGTGTTGGTATTTGCGATCTCTCTCTTTTCTTCTTGTCTGTCTTTCTACCTGTCTATCCATCTGTCTATCTGTCCTGCTTTCAGTGTAGCGGTGTGTCGTCAATGAAAACTTGAAAAGTTTTCGCTCTCCTTTGCGAGATCGCTGAAAGCGCAGACGATGTTGATTTCCCAACGGGGTGTCGCCCGTCTATAAATCTACACCCAGGGTTTGTTTAGTCGGTCTGTGTGCGCCGCGAGCGGTGCTCGCCGCCGTGTATTTTTGAGTGACACGGGAGGATATCCCACCGAGTGGAAGTTTTGCGTCGTTGAGCTTAAACGCGGGCTACGCTTACGATCGAGAAATGGGGAAACAGCGGTCGTTTATTCGGTTCACGGGTCGTTTCTCGCGACGCGACAACCATTTTTACGACGCGGGGAACACCTCGGCAATTATACGACGCACCGCGGTATTTATTTCAGGGTCGTGTCGTGGACTTTAAAATTACGTTCGCGTGCGGTTTTTCACCTACCATTGTCCATTTTTCTCACGTGGATAGGAAGCCGCGCGAAAAGAAATAATAAATTGTTCTTTATTTTAATATCTTGCTGTTGAGTCTATATGCAAAAAGATATTAATAAGCTTTCCGCGTGAAGATATCTGTAACGTTATATATATATATACAGCGCGAGAAAAATATAAATATAACTTGTACCTAGGAATTAATTTATGTAACTATACGTACTTTTATAAGTAGTCTTAGCTGAGTTTTTTAATTTAAAAGTTTTGAGAATATATTTTATATTTAAAAATGATTATAGAGGGAAGAGTCGCCTATATCGTGCCCCCTAATGTTTAAACAAAATTGTAACAAAAGTACTAAAGACATTAGAATTATTTTTGTACTTACATTACATTTTGGTTCATTGGCAATAAAACAAAACGATACTTTTGCGAAAATAAACATTAAATTATTGTTTAAATTAAATTTAAAGAAAAAAGTAGCTTTCGGTACGATTTGGAAATCGGGTCGTTAAATTGTACCACTTGGTTTTCCTAAATCGTACTTCTAACCTAGCAAACAAGCTGACATTGCTTATTATCATTTTGATATTAAAATAACATCTTTAACGTCAATATGACAGTAAATAACGTCAGTTTGTGCATTAGACTCTGTATACACAGGCTACATTCCGTTATTCATTGTGTTCTATAACCTATGATTTGGAACTAAGTGTGGAAAAATGAAAAAAAATTGCGCATATTTGTACCTGTAATACTGTTGAAAGCCAGTAAAAATCAGAATATTAAAAAAAATCTTGTTCTTCGGAGTCATCATATTCTTCAGAATTATAAGTTTTTTTTAAATAATTATTCGCATATCCGATGCTAATAGATATCTAACATATAAGCCGTAAAGAGATTATGGGTCTGAGCACAGAATTGCCGTACCACATTAAAACAGACTTAAGTTATAGACATAAGCAACGCACAAGCTTTGGCTTGTTAATAATGGACATCGCTATATCTTTCAATAGCGTGCTACCACGTGCTATATAAGCAAAAGTAAGTAATCTAATCGTTTGTAAGCAAGTAAAAAATAATCTTGTTAATTGTCCTGAAAGTCTTAATGTGTTACGGCAATCCTGTGCTCAGATCCTATGGGAGCTCGCGTTACTTGCGAAAATCGTACCGGTACAATATAAAGCGACAAGTACGATTTACTCAACTTTCTCTATTTTTACAAATTTGTCAATAGCAACATAACTTACAAATATTTTACTAATTTGATGCTATACTCGAAAAGAGTTTAAATATCAATTATAACTTTGAAGGACACTATAATTCAATTATCGACCTTGTACCGATAACACCTTAGGTAAATTGTGTCAAAATTAGATCAGACACCGAACAAAGTCAATTTTGAGTGTCACTCAAACAGACGATTCGAAGACAAAATAAAAATAATACTTCTTAATCCATATTACCAGCATCACATCAGTGTCATTATCTTTAAAAAGAAATGTATCGTTTAGAAAATACACAATGGAGGTATGATTTAACCGTCGGTACGACTTAGCCAACTCCACCCTGTATAAGTTTTAGAATAACGATTAAATTGCAAGTAGTTACGTCAAAATTATTAATATAAATTAAATTTGCGGAAAAATAAGTTTAATAATTAGGATTATTATTAATTATTTATCAATTATTATTAACAACGGCTGAGGTAACAGAGATCGCAGTTGGTGCTAAAATTTTTAAGAAACTCGACAGCAAGACATGGCAGCTGACTCGTTGTCCTGAAAATATACGAGAACTTGCGAAGTGTAAATTCCACAGGAATTTGTGGGGAACACTGTGGTCTCGGTGCTTAAACAAATATCCTTAGGGATCCTTTCGACTAACGAGCGCGGTTTTCTCGCAACAGACAAAAGTGATAACTCGAAGGATTCAGTATAATAGCGAGAGGTAGATCCGTGTGATTTGTAAAGCCTATTTTCGATATAAAGTTACGTAAAAGGAGATTTTGTGAATTATGAATTTATCCTATTCCCGTGCACACAGAGAGTTTTTCACTTTGTCCAGTAAAGCTCAAAAAGCTGGAAGTCCGATCTGCCAGCTTGCGGGGAGATTCTCATCCCTTCAGGCTATTCTCCTTTTCTACCCTTCCACTCTAGTCTTTTTATGCTGCTTTGCCACGTTTTCTCGCAATTTCTCGGTGTAGATTCTTTCTCCTTTTTCAGGATCCCTCTCCCCCCGGTCTTCTTTCCTCTCAATCTCTCGTTTCACTTCTCTGCCGACTCTCGCTTATCTTTCTTTTTCCTTATTTAACCTCAACGAGATAAACTAGAGCTCGGCGGGATGACCGCCGTGCGAAATATCATTGGTCTCGCGTAAGTATGATATTACGAAGGCAATGGAAATAAAAAGAAAATAGCTAGGAAATTTTCCGGTATCATCAGGAAGCATACTATGGAAATTTACGGTTCTTCTCTCATAATGAACCTTCCTTCCACTCAACTGACGGTTCGATAAATATCGTTGAAAATACACGATATGTGTAGAAAATCGAGTAGAAAAATATTTCTTAACAATATTATTTAGGAGAAAAAAGATTTATTTACGAAAGAAATAACGATAATAAAGAGACGTTTTGTATAGCATATAATTATAGATAATACACGATTGTGGATAACAGAGAAAATTTACATAGCAGGAAACACACACACACACACACACACTACGAGCGACGAGTTAGAGCCACACATTCGTGTGATTACAAATATTATAGACCCGAAATATCAGCGTGAACTGTAAAGTAACTGTTAAATAGGCTTTATTGATTTTAGGCGTTCATCAGTAAATTCTAGCCGTGTGTGTGTGTGTGTGTAGTGGTAACAGTAAATTCAATTCAACTCTATTTGCCGGCCGACTGTTTCATTAGATAACGATTACCGTCGGCAAACGCGCGTTTGTAGGTAAAGCAAACGATACTCGAACGTTATATCCGAGGCCTCTCGGTTTATGTACGCGCAATTATTATGCAGGCCGTGCACACGGTGTGTGCGGCCCATTACGCATCGCATGCGTATCACACAATTAATTTATGTAGATACGCGCGCGTCGTAATCGCGTACGCATACCGCTGCATTACCGTTGCAGAATATCGCGTTACGCGACGCTTCTCTCCTCCCATTTCTCTCTTCCGCTTCCTTTCTCGTATGAAAGACTTCACCTATAATTGCATTAGTTAATACGTATCTTCGCGCATTGTGAATGCAATGTAGTTACCAAATGCAGTTTTACAAAGTATGCGAAGTTCTAGAGTTGCTCGTTATCTATGCTCAATCATACACTGTAAATGCGATAAAACTGGAGGCTTATGAAACGAATGGTAGCAAAAGTACAGACATTAATAAGTAAAAAAAAAAAAAGAAAAAGAGCAACAAATTATTTAAATATTGCAGTATTTTTATTTAATTTCAATTTTATGCTTATCTAATTAGTCAAATAACTCTCATTTTAATGAGAATTGTTTATAGATAAACACATTAATTACTTACGCATTTGAGGCTTTTACGGGTATTATCTTCAATTATACCAGAAGGTTTGCGGGTTATCGCCGTGTCTGATGAAGTGAGCTGCATGATTCACAAAATGTCGGCATTAAGAATGAAGAAAGACATGGCAAACTCGCAAACCTTCTGATATAATATTAATTATTTCTCGTAAATATCCATATTAAAAGTTGAGAAAATTTTGAATTTACAAAAAAAATTGTATAAAATGTTTCTTGTCACGCGCGAACATTTTTTTTAAATGAAAATTCATTCTTTTGTTTTGGATATAATCTTTACATTAATTACTATTATGGCAATAATGTCACAATTTTAACAAAGCGCATTGGCGAACCCTGACATTAATCATTTTACGATTAATGCAAACTTGACAAATGATGAACGTACATACGCACACACACTCACGCGGTTGTTGGTCGAGCAAAGGGTAATTGATATGAGTCTCTCGTATCGATGCAACACGTGTGAGAGGTATAATTGCACCGTGCCGTCACTGCGAAAAGTGTAATTTGATGACAATGAAATGCTAATTATATTGGTATAAACCGGTTTAATGTTATTTCCGCGTAATAAGTATACGCGTTACGATACACTCGGTACATATTGTCATATATATATATATATATATATATATCTGTTGATGAGCAATCGAAAAGATACGAAGGGGAATAAAATACGAGAATTAAGATTTGTATCGTGCATCGCACTTGAAAGAGAATAATATTTTAAAAATTAATAACATGTAAAAGGAAGTGAATAAACTTTCTTATCTATTATTGCTTGAAGAGAGAGAGAGAGAGTTCTATTAGCATAATTATTCATATTACACAATTTTTTAAATATAATTGTTTATAATAAATTTATATAAACCTGATGAATTGTTTGAGTAAAGTATTTCAGAAACTGTCGCGTTGCTTCTTTGGATATAATTTATATTTATTTAATGCAGATTCTTTAAATCCAAAAATATTAAATAATATGCATAAACATATAGAAATTGATATGAATAAATATGAAATTAAAAAAAAAATTGGAAGAGGGAGAAAGTTTTTATGTCATTTTTATAGTGCGTATGTATTTTTTTGTGTAAACTAGTCTTAACAAAAATAGTAAAAATTGTGTTTTATATATTATACATACAATGTTTTCCAAATTTAGAATATTTTACTCAAATACTGATGAGACATCTGTTATGCATTCCTTTTTCAGATAAAAATCCGATCGAAAAGATCGGCTTGGGTAACTCAAATAAAGAAGGTTGAATGCATTGGGGAGAGAAAAATAAGGGTAGTCCCGTCGCGGCCGGTCGGTTGGTCGGTTTCCACACCACCGAATTCTCCATTCGTTTCCGGTGATTCTTCCATCCTCTTGAATCTCTCCGCCCCTCGCGATTGTACTATATATTCTAGTATACTTCCTCTATTATGCTGATTTCCATGTTGAGTATATCACTATTGTCTTTAAGTTATTTTATCAATGACAAGGTACGAAACGTAAAATATTCAACGGAATAAAGTAAAAAATACTATATAGGATAAATATGCTTTTATTTATTCTCTTTTTAAGATGACAATAATATGGTTTACATTATGCAACAATACTACGATTATGCTTTTGCATTTAGGTAAGCTTCTGTAAACTTCCCAATTAGCACACAATAATTTATAAAAAAAATATTAAAAAATGTTTTTTAAATATTTATTTAGTGTAAAATTATCAAATAAACGTTAAACAATTTTTTTTTATGTTGTGTGCTGATTGGGTTTATTATTAAATATCATCTGTAATATCAATTTGTGTGTTGATTTATTCTTTATAAATTCTCACACTTCTGCTTTTTTTCCTTCGTACACGAAAAAAGCATACGATCGAATAAGATTGTATTATTAAACAGAATGAAAAAACAAACGTGAGAAGAAATCGTAAGAGATTGATCATAAGGGATTTATGCGGGGTGACGGACGCCGAAAACTCGGTGCGACTATAAGGAGAAACTGATCGACTGGAAAAAAAGAAAACTCGGACGAAGCTTTCTTCAGTTCTGGTGCAAATATTTGCCCGTTATAATCCAAGTTATATCCGACAGAAAATGATATCCTGCTGGGAAAATAATCATTCTGTTGTGTTTCATAACGTAGTTAAGAAAACAGCCGATCTCTCCAGAGAGAACTTCGCTTATTTTTCCATCGCTCGTGAAAGTGCGCAGATGGACACGAAAGTATACTTTTTATACTTTCGATTAACTTTCGATTAACTTTATTACGAAGAAGTAGATGACGGGTTTTCTTAAGTATTAATTTTTTCTCGTTATCAATTTTCCAATCCTTAACTTTTAATCCTTATTTAAAAGTCATACAAATCGTTGAATGTAAGAAATAAACTTAATTAAGATCATTACTATTTTCGAAATAGGTGAATATATTTTTACTAATGAGACAACAAGAGAAATTATGTATCTTTATACTTTTATGTGGTTTACGCCTATTCTTCTTATATTAATATAATTCATATACTATATTATAATAAAGTATAACATGCTTTCTAGCAAGAGACATACGTGACATAGTATAACGCATGAGAATCATTTCATCTCTGTGACATTAGCAAACGATAAGAATATAATGAGTCACTGTGCTACAGCTGTCACTTATATCTTTTAGTGGAAAACACCTATAGTTATCTTGAAAGAATCTTTTCTCTTCTTCAGAGATTGATAAATACGTACTTCTCGTGTATAGGAGAATTTGTTATCTTTCGGTTCAAAGCATGTAACATTGAAACGTAAGGGTTAAAGGTAGTTCATCAACCTGTTAAACGAATCGACCTAAAGTACATCGCACATTGCCTATAATCCGCAACATGGTTAAGGCGTAACTGATACCAATTAAATCGTGAATAGTTGCGTTGGTTAACTGTACCGTATGTATATCTTACATGTTCGCGGCAGGATCGGTTACGTTGTATTTCGTGCTTGTAACGCGAGAATATACGACAACCCTCTAAGCATCTCCACACAAGTGCAACAACGGCAGGCTTCCGTGGATATCTTGGAACATTGCAGTATTTGGCCACTAAGATATTGCAGAACTATCGAACTCTTTATCTAATAACAATTCACGTGAATATTTTGAGGGAAAAAAAATTATTTTACAATATTAAAAAAAAAAAATATTTCTAAGCATATATCCTTTTATTAATAAGCGCTAGTCTAGTCAATGAAAATCGATAAAATGCAGCTTATTAGCTTTCCGCTTTATGTATTATCAATTTTCAAAATAATTTTTTAAATTAAATATTTTTGAAGAAATCTCAAGTTTTCCAAATGTGGATATTTGAACTTAGTCGCTCGTGAACCATGTATTACGATGAAGCATGTCCGTTTTTGTTACGCGACATTATTCTCATCTCTATCCAGTATCTTTGCGACCTAAATGCACGCACACGGTCGACCTCGCAGATGTTTCCCAGCAGTTTTTACTGTCGGCGAAGTGGCGCTCTTGTTTTGTCCGGATAACTTCGGCTTCCACTTCTTATCGACTGGATGTTTATCCGCGTGGAGGAATATATATTTTTTATTGAGATAAAATTATATTGAAGGAGATCACTTGGTCCGAACAGCAACTTAAATCTATGTTTCACAATGTATATTGTCAATTTTTTATAATAGAAAAGTAAGACAATAAAAATAATAGGCTATATATACATATCTTCTTTATAAATTATGCAGGAAGACTACAAGTTTTGCATTATCTAAAGAGTTAAAATAATGTTCGTTGATATCAATTCTATAAAGTGAAATTGAAGTGTAATTAAGGTGAAATTATTATCAAATTTATTGGGGATTGTATAATCAATGATATAAATAATTAAAAAAGATTTTAATTTTACACGATTAAAATTTTAACATTTTTTATATAACTAAGTATTCTATTAATCTATTCTTTATTTATTTTCAAGGGGATTTTATCAGAACGTATTTAATGTCAAAAACGGCTAATAAGCTGAATAATTTTGAATAGAGATTTGCTAAGAAAAAATTTACTTTAAATATAAATTATAAGAAAGTTTTCAAACTTTCTCTTGAAAGAGAAATATATATATTTCTAGATTACTTTATATTATTTTATTAATCGCAACATCTATGAGACTACGATTCGAGAATCTTGGCGTCTCTTCCTTGTTTTAAAGTATAACACGTCGTGTGCGAAGTGGTTTCTGTATCTATTTTAAGTCTACGAGTTGCTGCAATCCATATTTACGCGAAAGCAAAGTGAAAGACTTGATGAAAAGGAAAAGCAAGATACATGGTTGAGACGTGCAAAATCTTCTTGGCACTGCTTTTCTTTTGCGCTCACGCGCGCGCATATTTCGTAGAAGCTTTCGCAACATAAAATTTCGCGTTTTCTAAAAGAGTGAGACAGATCGTCATTTTTCTACTGCAAGTAGATAACTTGAGTTTTGAAAATTTGAAGTTCTTACAAAACTTACTGTATGGAACATTGCAGTATGGGTGATTCCATCAAATCGGATAGAAAAAAATATGTACTTATTTTTTATCTTATCTAAATTTATTCTTTACAAAATATTAAGGTATACTTTTATGTCAAGCTGTACTTTTAGAATACTCTAACGTCTAGACGATTTAAGATACAAAACTTGACTACCGGATTTAACATTTTTTACGCACGAATAAACAAATTTTTAACTAACATAATTTTCGAAATACATGTATTTAAATATTTTTTTATTGTTAGTCCTTTTCCTATAAAAGATGATTTTTTATATCTGATTTGACATGAAATGATTTACCTATATTTTTTTAATAACAGAAAGAGATAACTCTTTTTTTAAATAAATCATTATGTTCCTAATTTAATATTATATTTATTCAAATAAATTAATTTAATTTTAAAATTAACTTAATTCTAAAAAATATGCTCTCTTTTATAATAATAATTATATTTATAATTTATAGTATTTTGCATGCCTTTGTATGCGATAACGTCGTATTTACGAAGCATCGCAATGGTTCATAATATACTATACTAGTTTACTGTTGGACCGCCTATCTTAGATAATTTCTGAAACAATTTTTTACATTTCCTTCGGAAAACTTTTATAGATAATATAAGTTTCATAATTAACTTACGTAATTAAGAAACAATATTCGAAGCAACGTCTTTTCGTATTCAATTCATAACGCTCGGACATTATGCAACACGCGGATCTAAAGAACTCCATTAAGCTCGATTAAAACGCAATGTGGACGCCAACTACGAGGAAGAAATTACTGGCCCGTCGTTAATCAGCGTTAGGAAGCACCTCGGGGTCCTACTCTATTTCTTTGAACTTTCCTGGATGGAGAGAGAGAGAGAGCGGCCGTTCAATTATTCGTCAGAAGACGTGCATAGAAAATATGCAAGAACTCCCTGCCGATCCGGATGATCAAGAAATAAAACTTGTTCCGGTCCGAATCACCAGGGAATTCGCTCCATTTCTACGGGTAATTATTTATGGAAAGCAACGCGGTAGGATTTAAACATCCCTGGTGCATATCCTGTCCATTATCATTTAAAATGGTGTCTAAGAAGATCGGAAGAGATTGGCCAGGTCAAACAGACTTAATTTTCGATAGATAATTTATGAAGACGAACAAGGAGCGGAACAAAAGGCTCACGAAGAGAAATTCTGCGGATATCTTAGCTTTAACGAGGGAACGGAAAAGTTAAGAGAAAATATAACTATGCGAAAGAATTTATTGTAAAATTTACGAAATCATTATAGCATAATTTTATTTGACAAATAATTTCCTTTTTCATTTAGAATTTTAGATTATAATTTCTATTTTTATAACTCCATGTGTCTGAAGAACCACAATAAATAAATTTAATAATTTTTACATGTAATTATAAAATACAATTATAGAATTACTCATTAGAAAGTAATAGTCTTTGAATTATTGGCAACAATATGCAATATGCATGTCTAAAAGAGCAATAACACAAGAGCCAACCTTTCAAAGTAAGAAATTGTCACGTCGTTCAAAAGAAATCGACTAACAGAAAGGAAGCTCAAAGGACATACACGAGAATCAGTATGCACCGTGAATAAGCACATCGCGATCCGGTATCTCGCTCTTTTCGCTAAATCAGTAGGAGTTGCAGCAGCAAAAGGTAGAAGATCGAGGTGGATGCGACACGGTGGTGGTTGATGGGGTTTTCGCGGAAATCGCGTTGGCAACAAGGGGGGCGTAGACGACAGGCGGGGTATAGAGGAGTATAAGGTCGTGTACTCAACCGGAATTCGATTTCTCGATCTAAGGGGAAGAGAAACGAGGACAGACACAGTCGGAATGCTCAAGCGAAATCTTCCGTCGCGCCAATAGCGGAGTTAAACTTGCTATTCGGCGTATGTACGATCTCGGCGTGATTGTGGACGCACCTCGTCAATTTTCCCCAAGACATGTCCCTTGACATCCCCCTCACCCATCTTTGCTGTATATCGGAAGAAAACGGTAGATGACGAGCGAAATACTTTACATTTCAAAAGAAAATTCTTAAATATTCTTCTAATATACGTTTGCGATGGAAGTTTACCCACTTGATTTTGAATTATATACATACATACATATTATATATATATATATATATATATATATAGACTGTTTCAAGATTTTAAGGATAAATAGGGTGTGATAGATCTCATCAAAAGAATTACCTTTTGTTAAGAAAACTGTGTCTTCTGGCGTATTTTTTTAAGAAGTTACTCCTCCAGTCACGTCTGATAATACTGGTTCACCCTTTTTGATTTTATTTTTGCAAAACGACAACAGAAAAAGCAAAACTTGGACTAGTATTGTCTGATGACACGCGCAATGCTACCAAGTAATCAATTGCATACTTTATAGCTGGTCTAAATAAGGACGCACAGTTTTAAAAAATGCGTCGGAAGATACAAGTTCTTTGACAAAAACTGTTTCTCTTGGTGAAATATACTATTCTTTGAAGTTTATACAGTTCTGAAACACTTTGTACATAACACATGTACTCATATACATATATACATCGTACTAGTATTACCTAATTATTGAATAATTATTGTTATATTATTTATTTTGAAATTGATTAAAAACTGTGCAAAGTATTACAGACAGAGAAAGAGTAGTTATTATAAGAAATCTAGATCTCTAAGTTATAAATTTTTTAAAAATTAATTTTTTGTTTGCGTTCATGTTTTATGAAAAAATGATTAATGAGCAAAATTTTATTAATTGTCTTTCAACATATTATTAAGATCCAATAAGATGCTTTAAGCATTAAAATTTTGCGTTAGATTGCTTGTGTCAATTTAACTAAAGTGATTACTACGGTAGTTGATTATGAGTTGCGTTGTAAGTCTGGAAAAATTTCAGCACGCGATTGAGGACTACATACGTGGTAAATAAAATTCACACATTACATTTAGCAACCAAAATCCTGCTTGACCGTCATCGGCTGATTTCATTATCATATTTACTTTGTTTTCACCATCAACGGTCTTACACAAATCTTAATTTTATTAATTCCGTTATTATTTTAAGTTAATTTTTCTAAATTTGTACTGAACTAATCTGAAATTGGAATCGAAGTAGAGATAGAGGAATGGGAAGGTATAAACTTTCAAAGCGCGCAGGACAGTTTTAATTGACGCGAGAAAAAAGGATTTATCCAATGCATCGATCCCTGCAGACAAGCTTCAGCCGCAAAATTTAATTGGAATCCGAAGAAGAGTCGATCCGAAAATTCGTCAGTTTTGAATTCACGAGCACAAAGCCCGTAATTTAATTAGTAGTGTATTTTTTGGTGGACTGCAGTTTCCGATAAAAAGACGAACAAAAAGGTACTGAAAGACAGCTGTACGCTAAACTTATTGTCTTTTATATTAATTAACGGCTTTGAAAAATAAATACTGACAAGCTATTTTTATTAAATTAAATTTATATTATATATATAATATGTATGTATATATATATTTTTTTTCAAAGTTTTTGATATTTTTGAGGATATTGTATAACCACTCTCTTTGATAAAGGAAAAGGATACCTATTATTATGGATCTTTGAAGTTGTTTTGAAAATTTCAAGCATTTCAACATTTGTTGTATATGCATCACAACAAAGATATATGAACAGGTCGATGCATCATCTGGCATATGCAGCGGTGCATCGGTCAGCAGACCGATATGGAGATAAGCCCTGTTGTTGTAATCGGCCGAAAACCCGTCGCTACAACATCCAAGGGTCGCTGGAGCAATTGAATTAATTTTGGTGACAAGAAGCCGCCGAGAGCCTCTAACGATAATTGCTCTGCCTCTCACTTCCATATCCGTTGTCGCGTCGACGAGTGAGCATTCAAATTAAATTTCGACGTCTGTGCTGTGATCTATCAGATAGAATAATAGATAGACAATTTCGAACTTTTTAAAACTTGAATAGGTCTTAAGTTGCTCTAAATATGATACTTTGACACGCGATTTCTTTGATTTATTCAAACAGATTCTCCTTCGATGAAAATTATTATCTTTGGTATCTATTTGCAATATTGAAAGTAAATATTTTTTTAATAATTAAAGGTTTAAGTAGAGATTTTACTTGAACGTAATAGATAATATTAATTTATTTAAAAAATTTAATATTTAATTTAAAACAAATAATATAAAAGAAGATTTTATTAAAATAAAATCTGAAATTACGCGCACATGCGAATATAGATTTGGATATTAAAAAATAATGTATTAAATATTGAAGCTTAAGTATTAAAAAATGGAAATATACAATATATTATAAAATACATCATAGATTGATTGTGGGAATAAGTTTGAATAAATGTAATTCTCACAATAAATCATGTTTTGCTTTTTTTTTTTTAGTACAATTGTTTTCAACTTAGGAGGAAATCTTCGATCCGAGAATTCCAATTAAGATAATGAACTTCGAACGAGCTCGAAAATTAGCTGTACTATTGTTAAAGATCGCGAGAGTTGTTCTCATTTTAGTGACGAGTCGAAAAGATTTCTCGATCAAGGAGCTATTACACAAAAAGTAGCTTATAATTGAAGAATAATCTTTACATTTAGCTAATTTTCGAAATTCTGTGACATTAAATTTTATGATAAACATTTTATTATTTACAAATAATTGCGATATTACTTTGTGTTATAATGTTATCGTTAAAATTAAATTATTAAAGCCGTTTATTACAGAGCTGTTGAAATAATTGCGATACTATAATTATAAAAAGTAGATCACACGTTGGAATTTACCAAGTATTATAAAGAGTGTGTCATTTAAATTAATTGGGCATTACTTTTTATGATAAGTGACTACGATGATAATTATTTCGGAGTAATTGTGATTATCATTTGAATTCTTTAATATCAAGCTCAACTGTTAAATATAAATCATAAAAATGGATTTTACGATGTAGTAAAACTTTTATGTGCGATAGATTTTAATTATCTTTAAAAGTGCAATTTTAATCCGTAGCATATGGTTACAATATTGTTGAATATCGTCCAATTCTCCAAAGACACATTTTGGTGGCACGATTATCGCAATATTCATTTAGAAGAGAGCCAAGTTTCAAGAGTTTCAGTGATTTTCACGAGTTCAGGCTCTTAGGGAGAAAGTGCAAGCTGCTACGACGATATTTCCACTATTAGCTCGTACCTTTACAGGTCGTATTTCTATCTCCGTTTAAGCGCTGCTATGCAATCACAATTACGTTTTGCTTACACACGACTCCCGAGCGAGTACCAGAGTGCACCGACCGCTCCCAGGAGGACATTTAAGGAAATGACGCATATCCTATCATGGATTCATTGTCATGTATTGTCGTCTCATCGGAAATGGACGCTCCGTAATACGCGTTACCGGTCCCCATAAAATAAGTCTGTTTCTGTAAAGCCGTACTGGGAGTTCCCAGGGGATGGTACTTCTGATAATGGTGGGTAGAGGAAGAGTTAAAGAAACGGTGACGACAGAAAATCAGACGATGTGGGATAGGAGAACGATTTAAAGTGTCTCTGGTGAAACCCTGACGAAAATTACGAGGTCAACTCCGTCCTCTCTTCGATTATTCGGAAATCTTTCTTTTTGTTCTGGTTACTTCGCCTTACGACATAGCGCATAAAAATAAAGCCACGCTTCAAGGACAACGGCGAAATGTTCCCTGCGGGATTCTTCCGAAAAATCGGAGATGGTTCGGAACATGAAAGGGTAGGGAGCATAACAATAAAATGCCAATAGAATATTGTGCGTCAATACATATTGCATGGGCCGAAACCGATCTCTTTGCCTTCGTGGCGAACGAGAATTCCTAACCGAGAACATATATAAATACAAAGCCGATCCTTTAGATCCCGCATCTGCTTTTTTCAGCGTTCTTGTATAGGCCTTCCTCTGAACGTGTTTGCGGAAAAATACTTAGAAAGTACTATCTATATGCGGATTTATTTAAGAATTTATGTAATTTGTTTGTTAACATTATTGATAAATTTTTAAAAAGATATTTTAAATGTTTCAAAAATTTACATTGAAAAGGTTTAAAATAAGGAATCAATCCTTATACAAATAAAGAATTTTTCTTAAAAAAAAACTTTAAATTAAAGTTTTCTTAGGAATTACTTAGAAACTTTTTCGTAAGCGGTTCTTTTGTTAAGCGTGTTAATTACTAATTAAAAGTTTATATATATATTTTGAGCAATATAAAATTTTTTAAAAGTTATTTTTTATGCATAATTATGTAGAGTGGGGGGAGGATTTGAAGATAACTTCACGAACTACACTATTGTGTATATAGCGTTCATACGCAATATCGCAGGAAGGCTTATGATCACGAGGTGTCCAATTTTCATGTAAATTTATATATGCATAGTGTTTTGCATATGATGGAGGGTTGCAAGGTTTACTTTTCTCGGAAGTTCGCATCCTTCAATCATACACAGTGCTTCCATCTACACACAAATTTTCATGAAAGTTATAAGCACTTGGTATTTTTACTTTTTAAAAGATGATTTTGTGTAAATTATACAAAAAATCATTTATATATAGTATGATGTAAATTGCCATTTTTCCTATACGATATTGGACATAACTTAATAGTTCGAATGCAACGAAAGAACGTGATAGATGGGTCTTAAAGCGACGTAAGAACGAGATAGTTCCATTGTCTCGAAGTGCTTTTCTTTTCATCGGAAATTCAGAGACGTTCAGAGAGCTCAAAAAATGGATAGGAAAGCAGGATGAGATATTTGCGATATATACAACCGATATTTCTACCGCGCTAGAGTGAATTGCTTCTACTACCCATCCCCGGATTCCCGGCGTCTGTGTCTATGCCGCCAGTACAACTCCGGAGGTCTGTTATAGCCCGCTCGCAAACTATCCCCGAAGAAATACTGAGACAAACCGGTACGACCCACGGACCCGGCGATAAATGAGACTTTCCCGCTGCTTCCTGACCCGGCTACTAACCTCCCCCTGAATTGAGTCTCGCTCTCGACTCGGCGGAATGAACAGGATGAACTTGTCAGGAACGTATCGCATGCGATCCAAATACTAGATCCATGGCTTCTATATAAAAATTACAGAGATATATATTAAAAGTTGAAAATAAGTCTGAGAGAACTAAATTATTATAAAAATATTAATTTAATTTTAAAAATAATTTTATATGATAAAAAATTGAGAAAATAGAATAAGATAATTGAAATGTATATATGTTTTTAAAATGAAAGATATAATTTGATTAAAAAATAAGCATATTAATAAATCACTAAATGATAATTAGAATTTTGTTATATTCTTAGAGAATAAAAAATTAAATTGTATAGTGTTTAAACAGAAAAAGTGAATAGTTTTGAATGTTAGCACGATATTGAATCTTTATCAAACTGACACGGAACATCCTATACAGTTCTATAGAAGCTTTCATTCTCTCTCCATCTGAATGTCAGTTTTCGCCTAGAAAGTTACGTCACTGAGGCGTTCTAAATCGATATTCTATCTCTGTCCTCCTTTCCGTCTTTCTTGTTATTTCTTTATTTTTCTTTTGCAACGAGTAGATACACGATCTCACTTGACTGTTGCTTTTATTTTGCAAGAAAGCAAGGTGTCTTTCAGCCCTCTCTATTCCTCCCACTGCTCTTCATATCACCTCCTCCTGACTTTCCAACTCGTCTTCCTCGTGGCTACAAACGGTACTTCTGAATTATGTATGGTTGACGGTAAAAATTCGACTGTTTCTCGTTGCTGTTAGCCGTAAAGATAGCCAGGATTTCGGAAATGTCGAGAAAGAGTCGGCGATTCGTGAGGATCCAGAGAGGATCTAGAAATGCATCGAAGATCGAACGAATGCGCATTTGCTTTAATGCTGAAGAATCGCCGGTAATCTTCCGGTCTCCACATCGTATCTTACTTCCATTTGCTAAATTTATTCCTCCGTACACAGTAATCAGAGATTCGATATCTGGGTTATTAATTCACTATGGCATTTGCGTTATTCTTAAAAATCGATGTTTTTATTCGTGATTATAATAAAGTATTACATTTTATTGAACTCAATATTTCATTAATATCTTTTATCAAAAATTAACTTGGAAAGAAAAGGGCACTAGGGGTTAAGCGTAGACAATTACACAAAAGGATGCTCCCTAGAATGTAATTGTCTTTAGAATCTATTTCTCGGTTGTGAGGGAGCTCATTATGATTAAACATCTTTTTATCTTTTGTTATTTTTTAAATTATAATTTATTTATGTAAATTTTATTGTCTCTGAAGAAGGCTCAAAAATGAGTCGAAACATGTAAGCTTATTATTTAATAATTTTTTGTAAGAGATAAATTTGCTAGATATATATCGGCGTTGCGTGAAGTTATCTACGCTTAACTCCTAGTGCCCTTTTCTTTCCAAGTTAATTTTTGATTTATACAGGAGTTTGTGTGTGTGTTATTTATGAATTAATATATTTTAATATCTTTTATAATATATTAAAAAATGTTATAATTATTACATTAATGAAACACTTTGATAAAAGAAGAATTGATATAGGAAAGATTTTTATTGCATTATACAGTTTCGCTTATTTGAAGCTCATCAATATTACGCAAACAGTATTGATTTCCCCAAACTGACTTTCAAACTCTGATTATAAGCACTGTGATCTTCTTTCATGGAGGTCATTACTCTTTTGAAATTCGATGTTTTCAGGTTACATTCAAACTCAGAGATATCAAGAATCTCCTAAAACCGAGTTTTATACGATAATCAGATTATTTATTTTAAATTTGAATTTTAGAATTCTGAGTTCAGAATCCAATTCAGTGAAAACTCTTAGCATTTAGAACAGTTTTTCTTTCATTCTTAGTTTATTAGAAATCTTCAACTCTTAAAGAGTTAAATCTTAAAGAGTTAATATCTTTCATTTTTCTCTAAATGATTTAATTCATTTAAAAACAAATTACTTCAACTAATTCGAATATCTAGCTATTAAAAGTTAAGATTCTAAATTTGCTGCTAGTTATCATATCTCCACCTCTCTTAAAGTTTATTTTCGGAAACAAATATTAGTCGCGTGTTTCGATCAAGAGAATACTTAGGGAATTTGTCCGAGGGAAAGAAAGAAATAAGAAAAAATATTGATGAAGAAAGGATTGATGGAGCAAAGCGGTAGAAAGCGAAGCGGAAGAATTGTGCCCGTGGCTACATAATGAGAGCGCGCGATAGAAGAATAAAGGTGGGGAAGAATCGTTCGACGAAGCCAAAAAGAAAGAATGGAGCTTTCGCTGCCGAGGGCCGGACAGATTCTGAAAATTATTCATCACCGCCCAGCATCTGTTGTAACTTTTAACCAAAGCGGTCGATATGGCCAGCAATGTCCGCGCGATCCTTTTTCGCGCATTATTTCAGTGCGTTGAAAGCGTCGTCCTTTTATAGAGAATGAGACTCATTGTTACTAAAAACGTTGCCACAATTGGAAACAATCTTCAATCAAGAAGAAAATATTAGAAATAAAAAATGAAAAATATTGTTTTATTGGAAAAGTATTTAAACAAATAAATAATATTTAAATGAATAAACAGGATAATGTGATAATAACAATGTAAATCTGGCGAAAACTATAGAAATATCAAGCTTAAAATGATACGAGTTTCTGAAAGAAATCTAAATAAAAGTTAGAGAGACTAAGTAAAAATGATAAAATTAAAAAGTAAAAAATTATTTAATTATTATACAAACATATCAGCTTAATTCTCTATATGATTGAAGAATCTCATCAATTTCATTAAGCAATTCTCAAGGGATAAACCGCTAATCAAAATCCTGTACATCAATGCTTACTAGTGTCTAATTTCTAGGCATTACTGCAAAATTTATCTAATGCCCACTATAATGCCTAGTAATGTCTAAGATGTCTAGTAATACCCATTAAATGCCTAATAATATCCGCTAAACCTAGTGATACTTGTTAATGCCTAGTAATGCCCAAATAATGCCCAAACAATGTCTTTATTAATAAAAAAAATGAGGCTAAAGAAATTTTAGCTCCTATTATTTTGATTGGTCAAATTTCAATCTTTCAATCTTTCAATCTTTAATCTCAATCTTCAATGCGTAGTCCAATTCCGGCCTTATGCACTAACCAAGGTACTGACAAATCTGAGATAAGACAAGCGTTAGCGCTGCATCACTGATATCAGAGCTACCGATAACAGCGCTGATATCCCCATGAAGTATTACTTAACGTACCTCATGGATAACATATCGTGAAATCGCAATCTATAATTTATTTAACATTCACACTTTGTTACGTATTGTAAATATATATTTGACATAAAACAATTGTCAGTTTAAAAATAAAACGTAATAATGCTTAGTGATTTAATAATTCCCACTATAACGCGCATTAATACCCTACTAATGCCTAAGCAATGCTTAATAATGCCCACTAACGTCTAAGCAATGCCTAAGCAATACCTAATAATGCTCACTAATGCCCACTAATGCCCAAGCAATGCCTAATAATGCCCAATAATGCCCAATAATGTTTAAATAATGCCTAGAAATGTCTCGCAATGTCCTCAGCGGTTTACCCCTTGACAATTCTGAAATATATTCATAAATATTTTTACCAACACACTATATCATTATGAAAGAAGAAGATCATTCATCAAAATATAGTTGTGATACAACTTTATTTTTTAACGAACAATACTTTTTATTCTGAGAAAGGTTAATGAACCTCTCAGAATTCTCTTCCTTGTTTTATGCTGACAAACGGAAAAGATTTGTAATGCGAACGACTTCGCCGTCATTCAGCGTTCACGTTAGCGATGGTCGCGATAGATCAATCGATCGGTGTAAATTGATGCCGTCCGAATATTCCTAAACGGAAATCGTGATTTGTCAAGACCGTTCGATTGGAATGACATTCGGTTGTTAGGCGCGGCGTGCATCGTCGCGACGCGACGCAACGCCTGATTTCCATAATTACGCGAGTCAATTTGAAGCCACTGTCGATTATAATTTACGCGACCCTTCGCTTGATTGACGAATCCCTCGCTCGATCGATTATATTGAAAAGTCCTACAGTCGATGTCAGCTTTCTCCATGCTGATGTTATTAATTGACCGATAATGTACAGGCAGTTGCATAATTTTTTTTTAGGAAAACAATAATATTGTTCTTTTAATAACACGTTTTATTGGTATTTTATGTTTATTATTGCATTTGATATTTAATATTTGTGAAGATTTACAAAAATTGGCGAAACATTTATAATTAACTAATTGTAAGATAATTGATACAATTTTCTTGTTGTTTTGAAATATTAAATATGAAGATCTCTCTATAATATTTTATACATCATAATATTTATTAATAATATTCTGTGATATACCATATGCATAAATAGATAATTATTCTTTATACGAGTTTATAATTTGTAAATAATAATATCTGACAAATTAAAAATTTATTGCTAACTTATTTTCTTATGTACAAAAATGGATGCTTCTTACGTTACATACAATACTAACTACAATGAAAAATATTTTGAGTAAAAATACTTTATCAATACATCAATAATTTCTTATCTTGTTATGACTCACGTATTTTGATAATTCTGATTGAACTTTTGACCTTATTACTAGACTTGTTTTCGGTGGCGATTTGTACTTTATGAATATTTAATTCCAAACCTATATTGCTTTCCCCCCGTCCTTCGCATCCGACAATATACTAAAAAAACTGGTTGCTTATATCTTGAAGAGGAAGAGAAATCGAAACTGAGGAGATTGGGAGAGAAAGAGCGCTAAACTAGTGGTGCAATATTTCCCATTATTTACTCTTCGGTTTTACAATATGCGTTATTATGCAAAGAATTGACAATATTCGTAACTCTATTAATATCCGAGAAAAATATGCAGAGGATTATGTTGAAAGAAACAAATTTGAAACTATAGCGTTTGCATATACATATATCATTACTCATGTATTTTAAAATAATTATAAAGTTTATTATTAAAAATATGATAATAAGCTTCACAATAATCAATACCAATAAGATATAGTTATGTTATACGAATATAATTGATGTAAATTCATAAAATATAAATTTTGAAAGATAAGATATAAATAGGTAAATGTCATGAATTTTTATTAACTGTACGTCAATATTTCAATTTATCTAAATTTAACATATTAAAATTTTAATTGCAACTTAATTATCCTCAGACATATTAAAAATTAAAATTAAATTCATAAAATATAAATTTTGAAAGATAAGATATAAATAGGTAAATGTCATGAATTTTTATCAACTGTACGTCAATATTTCGATTTATCTAAATTTAACATATTAAAATTTTAATTGCAACTTAATTATCCTCACATATTAAAAATTAAAATATTTAGAAAATAGAACTTAATTTTATAAATTTTTATTTTATTTGTGTAAAATTAAAAGTATTAAAAAGCAGTTTATATACACCCCCATGTGTCATATATATATATACTATATACGCGCGCGCACATATATATATATATATATTGTTTTTAATACTTTTGATTTTATACAAATAAAATAAACTACAAATTTTCATAAATTAAATAATACACAATAACATTAAACAGGGCGAGTGTAAGAGTCGAATTACAATTAAAATTCTAAACTTCTCTGATAATTTATTCTAATATATTGCGAAGAATATCACGTAATTTTTGTCGTTCCGTCCCGGCTTCCACTACTGGACTCATCAGTAAGACAATTGTAGTGGAAGCCTACCTTATACGCCTTGGTAAGTTAAATTAAATCGAGATTCTATATAAAGAGATATACGCGTGTCTCAGCACTTACGAGAATTTGCGAATATTGATAGACCTCTGAGGGCGAGTCGACGTAGTGATATTTTTCGCAATATTTATCCATTGAAAGAAATAACGTTCTATTAATATATATAGTCCCCCCAAAATTGCGCGTCGAACAAATGTCGGTCTTAATTCGACTCTTACTCGCCCTGTTTAATGTTATTGATTATTATTATATAAAAGAGTCCTTGAATTTTTCAAATTATTTGTTTAAATAATACACACATGTAAATACATGTATATTTTTAATATATAATATTATCTCAATAGTTCTAATAAAAATGAAGAGCTTTGCTTCTGTTTTCTATCGAATAGTCTTTAACAAACCGTTGGTCGTTCTGAAATATGGTATCCCCCCTATCGATGACGGTATCCTAAATTAAATATCTCAAAGATTTAATCTAAAGAAGCACCGAGGATGTCAAGAATCTTCTAAGTCAGAAAGTGCTTTTGTCCTCCCAGGCCTAACTTGGTATCTTCTTTTTGCCACTAAAGCCAATAATAAATTTCTCAGTCGAGCTAAAGCGAGTGAGGGTTAAAGATCGGGCTAAATCCTTGATATCGCGGATAGATAGACAACGTAATCCCAAGAGGTTATAATTTGGCTCCATTATCCAGGATACGCGTACAGCATAAGTAATCAGCAGGCAGCGCGATCGAAATAGAAAAAGGGACAAGATGGCGTCCAGGACGTCTCAAGGATTCTGGCCGCGTCTCTCGGTGGCTACGTCTGTTCTCGCTTGCCTTCGAAGCAATCGATATCCTTTTGTCGATACTTACATCTAAATTCTTCACAAGGAAAGGTGCATGCAAGAAATAATATGTTGAAAGCAGAATTTTTCGGCTACACCAATATTAACATTGCCGATGAGTATCATAGTTTACGGTGTTTTCTTTTAAATTTTTATTACTTTGACAGATTCGTAATTTTTAAATACGAATGTTGCATCAAAAAATCTTGGAAAGTAATACTAAGTGTTTATATTTTGTTTTCTGTACAAATAAATAGTTTCACAATTGAACTAATATACGAAAAAGAAAAACATTTTGCTGAAGTATCTACAAATTTAGCTTGATACATGTCTAGAAAGGATTTTGTTGGATTATTATTATTAAAGTAATAATTATTAAAATAATTATATAGGATGTTCTGCATGTAGCTGCGGTTGCTAGAAAGTAAAACTTTTTACAGCATTGCTCATCATGTTTTAAGTATTTTACATAATTATTTTGATAGTCCCACAAAATTATTTTTAGATATACATCTAATTAAATTTTTATCTATATATATTTTAGCAAAACTATTCTTTACTTGTATTAATATAATTACTGTTTGAATTATTAAAAAAGTTACTTTTATTATTATTAAAATCTTATTAAATAAATAATTATTATTAATTCTTAATTATTAATTATAAATTCTTATTTAATTATTATTAAATCTTATTAAATAAATAATTATTATATAATAAAGAATTATTATTAAAATCTTATTAAATAAATAATATATTACTATTGTTTAAAGTCGAATATTGCAATTTACTGATATGTGCACAATTGTTAATTTCTGCTTTACTTTTCAAATTATTCTCATCAGTACTTGTTTTTTAAAAGTTGTTTTTATGTTGTTTATTAATTAATTAAAAGATAGTATTAGAAAGTTCCATAAAAATTACATTGGAGAGCTCGGTACCAACGTTGAACATTTGCGATCAGTATCCGTGTTCGCCGATGCTATTTGGGGGGAAAAATACCGAAGTTGTTTAATAAAAAAGTTTAGACGATACATCGCCGTTTGTTTCATCGTCGTCTCATAAATTCACTGCTTCGCAGTTCGTACAAATTAAAATGGCGTCATATGGAAGGAATCTCGTACAGCAATCTCTCGAAAAATGTAACTATAACACTAGTAAAATCCTATAAGAATCACATTGAAAAAATAATTAATATCACTATTATTGCTATAATATAATATATTTTCGCTAATATAATAATATACCTATAGTCACACACTGTTGTAACATTACTTTCTATTATATTTTTCTTTATATAGATTATGTTTGAAAAACATCAATACTTTTTTTATAATAAAATATCAGAGTATTATATTCATAACAATATATCTTATTTTTTATCTAAAATTAACTTTTTTATTTATTTTGTTTTTATTATCGTCTATAACTTTAAACTTTATCGCAATTATTTAAAGTTTTTTTTCTCGATAAAACGTCTTTTTTAATATAAATTCGCAGCTTTCACAACTGAAAAGTGATGAGGTAGTTATTAAATATTTGTCATATATTATTAAATTCTTGTTGATCAAAATCTGTAAAAAGATCTGTATTTTTTAGCATTTAATACTGACGACGTGGTTGCGCGCGTTCTTAAAGAGGCGTTAAGAAATCGCAAAATACGAGTACAGGATGTCTGATGCTTGCGACATATTATTCTTTTTCAATCTTCGCTTGCTCTTTTCCTTCCTATCCGGTCTTGTCACTCGGGACAATACCAAGCTTCTCCTTTCAGTTGGCTGTCCTCATGCGTGTACAATCGCTGGCTTACGACACAATGCACATTCAACCTCATCACTTTACCGTTTTCTTTTCCTCTCTCTCTCTCTCTCTCTCTCTCTCTCTCTCTCGCTCTTCTCCGTCTTCTTCTCTGTCTCTCGCTGAAAGTCAGATAGTCAAAAGGAAGAAACGAGAGAACATGATGAGGAAGTTTGCAGGGTTATGGGGACGTGGGAGGAGAGATGCTTTCGACGAGTGAAGGGATGGTGCGAAGGGTTGGATCGAAGGGAATTCGGCAATAAAACTTTATATCGGCGGTCAACCACGGTGCTTCGTGGTTTGACCAGTGAGACGTCAAAGCAAAGACCTCTTTTACGTCTTCCTTCATCTTCTCTCCAGTTTCTTGTCTTTACCGATATCACGCACTTTCTAATTTCGAAGAAGAAACACCCCGGTTCAGCGTCGTTTACAGAAGCAGAAAGAGGGTTTGATAGCAAGATTACGCAGATCAACGAATCAAGAAATTGCAATGGAATTTTACGACGTTAAATATATTCCACTCGTATATTACAAACTATGTACTTTGGTTACAAAAGTGAATAGGTATATGTAGACACGCTTTTCAATTATTTCGAAGCGACAGAATCGTGGAAGAACCCAGCAAAACGAAATAACATTTCTCGCGTTGTGGTTAAATACGGATTCCGTCTTACGAAGGAGATATTATTAGACTCTTCCTGAGCCAATCTGCTTACAGTATTCAGTTAGACTTAATTCGTAGCAACTCGTCTACCTGAAATTTACGTTATCGCCAAGCGCGCTCGCGCACGCACGTCACAGAGTCGCACATTCCGCGAGCTTCCACGGCTTAAAGCCGGTTGAATGGAATGTAATTATGCGGGTAACTCCCGACGGTACTATAACCGTATTCTATACCTGCTGTATTATTATTCCAAGGAATATCGTGTACGCGTGTAGCGCGCTCTTAACTTACTATAGTCAAAAATTAAATTCTTTGCGAAACTATACGGAAAAGTATATCGCAAAATTCTAATAACTTTAAATTAAAATATTATTCCAATATATTGTACTTTTCTTTTTTTTTTACTAATAGCATAAATACATATGTATGTATAAAATTGTGTATAAGTTTTATACACATACACTGTGAGGTTTTTCGAGTGCAAAAAGCGAACAGATCGAGTTCTCCATCTTTGTATTATCTGTATAACTTTAGGTAAATAGTCAAGTTTTTACCTCTAATCCGATCTAGTCTACAGTCCCATTTACACTCGACGTATAAATTTGATATGAGGCTGCGAGAAACATAATGTAATGCAGTGTAGCCTCTTAAAACCAGAAGTTAAAGGCCGTGTCTCCGCCAAGCTAGTTCTGCTCGCGAATTTACGGATGGTACATCGCGTACGTGCATACATATATATACGTATATATATTGCGTGTGTATATATATGCGAGGATAAGTCGGAAGTGCTTAGGAAACGTACGTCCACAAAATTTCGCTTGGCGAAGGGTCGCTGTAAAGTGTTTCCCTTCGAGCGTGACAAAGGGATGGATTTAGGGTGGGAAAGAGCAATTGGGAAACAAGAAATGATGAAAGTGGATAATATACTAATTTTAGAGAAATCGACTCGATATCTCTTTCTCTCTCCTCCTCTCTCTCTCTCTCTCTCTCTCTCTCTCTATTCCTATCTTTTTTTTCTCTTATGATTTATCGGATGCGGCCATAAAATAGAAGGAATTGCAAATTGCTCATTGCGCATTCGACACGTGCGTCGTGAATTATCGAATTTTTTAAATGAATCTTTTTTTACTGGTGGTACGCGCAAAATTTTTGAGAGCTGTGTTAATAAAGGTAACCTTTAATTAACATAAACTTATGCAGATGAACGATCGCAGTGGAAGCCAGTACCAATTTTAATATTTTAATCCCTTCTCTGTTAGTTGCAACAGTATTTAACGTTGTAATTAAAAAAGTTGCGAAATTCCTGCTAAGGAAGAGCTCTCTCATTAAATTTTAATGCAACAGGGATACGACAACCCCTGTAGTTTGTTCTGATAACATAAAAATGCATGTATTTAACAGTTAACGAGGTATATAGCTCATAAGAATACGTCACTTCGTGCAGCGCATAATACACGAAAGAGTTATCCGGCGTATGCAGAAGGGCTCGATTGTTGTAACATGTCAGCGGGGTAAAAAAATCACGGGATTTAATGTGACTATTCACGCGATGCGGGATAGAGGGGTGATGTTAAAGAGCGAGTTTTTTGTCGCGTAAAATCTCGTAATGTAGTTAGTGGCATGGGTTTACGACGACGTGAGCTTGCAAAAGCACCCTTCGCGCAAACTTATACCTACACGACGTCCCTCCTGAAATCCGTTTTTACATTGAATCGCTCGCGTTTCGTGAAGAGATAAGGATGTTCTTTTATGTACGCCCCTATATTGTAGTTACGTTTGCTCAGAAAATTTAAAAAAACGATGACGACCCGGTGGCGCGGAATAAACGGATTGTATTTTCATAATTTCTTTCTATATATTACAGACTTTATAATTAGGTTTAATAACTTGAAGTATCTGCATTTCAAATTCAGACAGCTCGCTTTAGTTTGATATCTACGAGGAGTATCTATTTTCTGCAAATGATTTTAAACATTTCTTTGAAAAGGGAAGAACCCTATAATTTAACAGAATGACGTTTAATAAATTAAAATAAACGTTTCTTTTGAAATAAAGATCATCTTTTAATATCAAGGCTTTTAAGTTAGGAATTAGCTAATTAAATTCAGTAAGAAACATAAAACAAAAGCACAATTTTTGAAAAATTGTAAGAATTTTGTGATGTTTTTCAATTTCATAATATTTTAAATCTTATCATTACCATTTGTTTCTCGTTAAAGAGGAAAGCTAAAACAAGGTAAATTAAATTAGGAAAACCTTACCACAGTAAGGTTTTCTTCATAAAATTTGTCTTGCGCTTCATATAACTTTGTGTTGCTGTTGTACTAAAGGAATGTAATTAAGAATCTTTTAATTGATATTATATACGAAATCTAATCGTTAGAATTTTCATCACAAAACTCTTCGACTCTATCTGATATTGCTCCTTTAGTATTGCTCTCGCAGGATTCTGTGTACTTTACCTCCTTATGCGGCAAATAGCATCGTACTTCGCACAAGTGGAAAAGGCTTTTAGTCTCAGACACGTAGCAGAAGAGATCGGAGCGCGTAAGACAAGGAAACCGCAGAAGATTCGAGAGTCGTCAGGTTCGCAGTGATTCTCGCTCAGACATGGAGGAGGAGAGAAGGTAAAATCCTTTTTACAGTCGGTGCGTGATCATTCTTACGAAATGCGAAGAAGGCGGTCATGCCCTGCCCTTAACATCTCTCTTATGTCATCATGAAATTCTGATATTCACTCGGAATGACATTCTAAACAATGTCTATAGACTTACTTCGAAAAATAAACTTCTATAGTAAACCGACAAAAAATGTACATATTTTAATAATTTTTGCATAAATCTAATGAATATTTTATAACAATCGAGATTATTATTAACGATTTTAAGTTGGTTAATTAAATAATCGTGTTAATAAATCGTTTTTTAGATGAGGTCGAGTAAACGTTATATATTATAAGATATAAAGGTTTTAATAGGATTTGTGACCTTCTCGCTGAAATTAATGTAGGTTTATTACAAAAAAAGTACATCGAGTCTCTTTCGAGATGCAGTGGATTAAAAAGGCAATTTTGTTGATCAATAAAAAAGGCGACGTTTCTCGTAAACGATGTGTATCACGATGATATTTAGTTTTACTTCTGGAACGGTTGGTGGTCGTCGTCAGTCTCGAAAACGTGCGGGCGCATTTATCGAGCTTATTTCCTGCTTACGCGTTAAATGGAGGCGCCTCTTGATACTGAAACGGCGCGCGTTTCTTTACACGACAATGGCGTGCGACCGGCATTCTGCGGATTCCATGCGAGTTTCGGTCGTCGCCTTATTCGCGAGAGTCGTTCGCCGCAGGCCATAAAAAGGCCATATAACGTGGAAAGAATATCGCGGGAACAATACATCGCGATACATGCTCGTCATGTATACGGGGTGTCCGCGAGATACGTGTGTATCGGATTTCACTCTTGGCACAATGAGAGAGTACAATGGAGTGGATAAAGATACGTCACACACACACACAACAATTCATACAAATAATCCGTATATAAATCGTCCTCAAAAATATTAAAATTCTAAAAAATATTACAGATCATCGAAGAAAAATAACAGATTAATATATCAATATTTCAATAAGAATACTAATAAAAAAAAGTTTTTAGAATTTGCTAATAAAAAAGTATATTATATTATATTAATTTATAAAGTAATTACAACATAATTAAATTACACATACTATGTATTTTTTTCTTTATTTTGCTCCAAATGATTTATGTAATCTATCTGGAGATGCTCTTCGAAGCACAATTAATAATTATTAATTATCTATATTTTTACGTGAAGAAATAATTATTGTTTAACATCAGAGCTATATGTTGTAAAAATTCCAGTCGGTGGAGGACACTCTGTATATCGGTGTAATAGTGATACGCGTTTTCTTGTCGTTCGACCCCATAAATGGGCCTTCGAACGATGCGGGTTGAACCACGCGAGGAGAACATTACGGAAACACGCATCTGCCGTTCTTTATTTAACTCTCAGCAGTCGCAGTGAAGGAACGAGAGGGGAGCGGAGGAGGGGAGCGGAAAAAGAAAAAGAACATCTCTATAAAATCGTGAAACGATCGTGTTCGCGAAAGCCGTGCCGTTAAGATCGACCCGTTTTATCGCGTGCGCGTGCATAGGATTTTCGCACATCGCTGCATGACGGGGTAAACATCGGAAATCATCTGATTTCTTTCTCTCTCTCTCTCTTTCTTATTTATTCGCCATCCTCGTTCGCACCTCCGTGCTTTTACCCCATCTCTGGCTGTAAAATCTTCGGAATATTTAGAGATAAAGCCCGTTGTTGATGCTCGTGACGCGAATTGCGCTCATTTTTTATAGTAACGGACGATTATGGAAATTATTGTTATCACTTCTCTTGATTGTTCGCATTAACTCAGCATGAATCCATATTTCAGAGGTGGAGAGAGCTAATAATATCTTGTAAAATTAGGATAAAAGTATCTTAGAGAGAGAGAGAGAGAGAGAAAGAAGATCTCATAAATAATAAGACGAGTTTGGGGGTAAAAGAAGAATTTCATTGTCCTTTTAATCTCATTATGTAAAACTGTCGGAATGATGAAAAGTGATATGACATATCACAGTGAAACTTAAAGATTTCAGGTTAATGAATATTTTGTCAGTAAGAACCTCAAATAAAGTAACGAGACGTTTTTCTAAAAATACAAGATTATTTATTAATCGTTATTCTCATATTAAATGAGAAGTTAAACGTCTTTATCATTCTATAATTACCATCCTACACATTAAATAATAGATTATTGGTTTTTTATTTCCACGATTGGAAAATTGATATCAGCGAAACAAGCGAGTAAAGTGAGAGCAATTATATTAGACAAAGAAGCGAGTATGAAGAGGTAGAAGGTATTAACAATACGGGAGAGATAGGACTGCGAGCAGTCAGATGGAAGGATTTCGGAGTGGTTTCCTTGGAGAAGCAAAGGGCTGTAGGTGGTTTAAATCCGCCAACCACCTCCATTAGAGTTTCGTAGACTACCCTTCATCTGCCCTTCATTGCGGCGGTGAGTGGCCCTGCTAATGTACTGAGTGCTTTACTCCCTTTTCTGCAAACGATTATAGTTGTTGTTTGAAATGGACAAATATTGCGAAATATATGATCTCATTATGCATGAGCGTTAAATGTAAAATTACGTTGAGACGCGTGATACTCAGTGGACTGATATCCGAATGAGTTAATGATCCCCTAAGTCGACAATCTTATGACATAGTTACGTCCTAAAGCAGGAGGCGGTTTCCTGTCTTGCTCGTTTGCGTTAAGGTTTAAATTTTGGGGTCTTGCTTAAATATTCACTGACTGTATTACGGACTGTATTACATCCAAGTCTTACGCGTTTGTAATACGGAAGGGAGAGAGGATCACTGCGACCGCAGTGGAAGCGCTCGAAGAAAAGACCATCGTGGTCGAGGAAGGAAGACCGGGAGATATATTAACTTCCTTGGATGGCCTATAGATATATAAGCTTTTATGGCACACAAGACATTCCGCGGTGTATAAACTATTACTATCAATGGCGCTCGACATTTATACTAATTAACACCTTATAAAAGTCCATCTGTTTTGTTCGATTATGGTTTCGAAGCGATACATGGAAATGAGTATTGAAAATTAAAGTAAATTCGAATTAAGCTTCTAGCGACGACATTGTTTTATTATTAAGAAGGAACATTCTTTAGCTTTTGGTAAAATTTGTAGGTAAAAAAATCTATCAACATTATTGATATAGGAACATACTATATGTATACATTGATGTGTAGTCTTTTTCTAGCGATTAATAGTATTTACTATATTTCTGTGTTAAATACTACTTGTGTTTCCATCTTCGGTTTTTAAGTATAATCACTTTACATAAATCCTGAATTTATCTCGAATTTAATCTCATATCAAATGTTGCGAATATGGAACATTTGCCTTTAGAGGGACCCTTAACATCAAGCTTTAACAGAAACTATTATTTTAATAATTACACACAAAAAATTCTCTCTTTTATAGAAAAGAAAATATGTTTCTTTTATACCCCTTTGCAGTAAAGTTTATAAAATTATATAGAAAAGTACGAGTATTACAAAATAAAAGAAGTTGAGATTTCATTTTCACAAAATATACATTTAGAAAAAGTATTAAAGTAACAAATTGTCTTCTGCAAGTGAAACTTGGGGTTCCATAACTTCTCATTGCGCGCACGCGAAAAAACTTAGTAATGCACATAGCGCCGTAATCAGTGACGTTTCGTAAAGCACATCGCATCGGTGGCTTATAATTAAACCCTAATCAGGATGAATCACAGAACCATAGATTTATGATATCGATGCGTTAATTCATGGTGCATTAGTATCCGGTGCATTCTGTTGGCGAGTTTAATGGAACCCGATACCGGTTTCTGAAGGGAAGGATCTACCTTTCTCCAGCGTTCTCCCCTTACAACATTCATCCCCCCCCGGCTCTTGCTTTGAGCGGACGTAACGCGGGACAATCTCGGGGTCCTGCGGCAGATTTCGTGTAATCGAGCGAGCGGCTGTAATCAGGCGCTACCGCGCAGCGTTGCGAAGTAATAACCACACCCGAGAGAGAACCGAATACCGATGAAATGCATTAATCCAGCCAGTATACCGGCAAAGCTTTGGACTAGGACGGTACACTGATATTTGACTCAAAGCATCTATGATCAAATGCGCTAAGAAAAAACCTACTAAATTTTAATAGTTCTTTTTTATATAATACCAATTAAACATTTTTGCAATAAATAAATATTCACTTAAACAATGATAATTCAATCACAGTAATGGTTCTTGTACCAAGTAAATATATCAAATTTTATTGGACCGTGAGAGTTTGAATACCGATGAGAACATGCCGTAACGGTTAAGCTGGATCTTGGATGTTTCTAATTTATAATTTCATATGAATTTATATACTACGTACGTAGATTCTTAAATGCGCGCCGAAATCTTGTCAGACTTACAACGCAAACTCTAATTAAACTACCGCAGTATTATCACAAGTTAAATTGACTAATAATCTAACAATTTTATGCTAATACAGTAAATATTTAATTGATATAATATTATTTAAATAAATGATTTATTAAAATTTTTGGTAGGTTTTTTCAGTGCATAGTATGAAGTTGCGATACTGCGTTGGTCATTTATTCATTAATTTCTAAACTAAGACATAATAAATGTAAAAGCGGATCTTTATAAAATGTCTGAAATAAGAAATTTTTTCGAAGAAAGAGCTCAATTTTAATCTTCTGCAGGCTACGGAAATATGAATTGACTTCGCGTTGTTAATTGATTTCATAAATCCGCAAGTGCACGCGTACTGTCTGCCGACGACAGATCTCGTTCCGCAATTTAATGGAATCTCAAAGTTTAAGGGATATTCTCCGGTGCGATTCTCTTTCTCGTGCGAGCGTCAACCATATCTGAGGCAGACAAGCGAATAGTCAGCAGATATACGAGCCCAGGTGTCTTCTTCTTCGGGAAGAAAGAGGAACGGATAGAAGAAGTAGGAGGCGGGCCGGTAGGTGGAGAAATCACGCATTTATTTTCGGGACAGGGAATCTCGGCGTGGCTCTCTGAATGGAACTTGTGAAAGAGAGAGGATTGCTACGACCCGTTGGAAAATATACGTCTTCGCGAGGAGGTATAGGCTGGATCCTGCTAAATCTACTGGAATTAAACGCCGTTGGGCACTTAAGGAAAGGGAAACTTGAGGGCCGATTTATTCCGCAGCTTTTCAGACCCGCCTGCGCGGCGATTATTTACTCGCGCTATCTTCTATCCGATCGCGACTGACATCTTATGCTTCTACTGGGTCAGATTATGCATGAGTATATAAAGAATGGAAACATTTTTGTAATAGGAATTATCGTTATTGATTTTCTCTTCTGGGAGTTTTTTTTTTAATAGAAAAGTTCCTCTTAAAATAAAATTTTTATGAATGTTTATGTATCGGAAAATCATAATTAAATTAAAAGACGACATCGGGATATATTAAATATTGATATAATAACATTGTAAATTAAAAATTTAGATCTAGAATCATTGCGAATGGACAATTAAATGAACATCGGAAATTTATTAACAGAAATTTTGAAAATGCCATTGCATCGATTACAAGATTATCAGATTTCAGTTAACCTGATTTTCCAGCTCGTATTTCCATGTCGAAATTTCGACAAAACCAAATTATTCGAAATATTGGCACATGTTCTAAGGTATACGTATATTTGAAAAGCGTTAACATCAATTAAAACTCCGATTAAAATAATTATGATTTCTTTGTAATTATAACACCCTGTAGGTTTGCATCGATTATAATTATTTTTATAAATATCGCAATGTGTTATATTACAAAGGGAGAAAATCTTATTATCGTTCTGAAAATTGTATAGTAAAATGCGGTAGAGTTATTTCTGCACATCAATAATTCATTTATCATAGCCTACGTCGGAGTCGTCAGCAAACGAGCGTGCCAAAGGGATCCGAAAACGAAGGTATATAATAATTGGAAAATAGAGTTGGAGTCATGTCTCGTCGCATTAGCATAAGACGCCATTATGAAAACCGATTAATTATGCTACACCGTCAACCCGCTGACACGACACGAGGACAAACGAGATATGCATTCGGTTCAGAGTTCTGAGCTTGACGGCTGTTATACAGGTGCCTGTCTTTGTCTCACAGCTTTTGCTCCGATTCCGTGTATTCGCGAGGAAGGAAACTTCCGTGCGTGGACGTCTTCGTCTATGTGTACGTGTCTGTGTGTATATGTGTACGTGCGTCGGTTTGTTGCCTGAAGGAACCTCATTGTCAAGCAGATTCAGTTTGCGGATTTGCTCTGTCCGTACGAAACGCGGCCGTTTGTATGCATCGCGCGTAGTAGATTTCTCCGATTTGACGAGCCGAACGTCGGCAACTTCGTCCTGGCATTGATTTTAACTTTGTTACGGACGTAGGAAGTCGTTACGGTACGTTAATGAAAGGTGTTCCTAGACGATTTCCAACATGTGTTTATACACGTTGAATATCATGATAAACAAAGGTTACGATACTGCGATATATCTCATTATTTAAGCGTTACCTAATTAAAGAAGGGCAGGTTAGAAGAGTATAAATCCTTTAATGTAAATTATATGTCTTTAAGTTAATCAGTTAATTTGCATTTAGTAAATAAAAATGATTTAGTATGCTCTATTTTATACATTATAATATTCTGAAAATCAAGGCAGTTTTTAAGTACTTTTATTATATTATTTGCTTCTTAATTTTATTTTATACAAATTATTATTTTGAAAATATAAAAGATAATGAAAGAATATGAAAAGGCAATATAGTTCAATAAATATATTTTTGATCATTTTTTAATAAATTGGATAATAATTCTTGTTTTATAACATAGCCATTGTCAGTAATTAAAAGGAAATTTAATCGGCTCGATTTGAAATCGTATATCATATGTATATTTGAATTGTTTATGCAACTTTTTTTTTACAAAAAAAGTAAAACGAGAAGTGCTATTTTTTGTTCAACGCTTCTGGCTCTCGATTGATAATCACAGAAATGCAATAATCTCCCTGTCTATATCGTCCCTCTAGAAACGATGATGAAACAGTTTCGATATATCGGGAATCGCATGCAATAAGCGGACTTTGAAGCGACCAAATTGTTCTATCTAGAAAACGTTTTTGGGTGGTTAAAGCTTACAATAGGAATATCATACATCGATATTGCCTTTTTTTATCTATACAGCAGATGCGTTCATCCTGAATTTATTGCTAAAAAATTTGCAGTTTATGTGGTCGACTTTTTGTACGCAAACCTAAACATTTTAAAAGCCTTCCATCTTTCATGTATTATAAGTCAAAATTACTTTGGATGAATAAAAACTTATCTAAATTATACTCTCGAAAAAATGCAACATCTATGATGTAACATATGTATACATAAATGTAATATATTTTTTTGAGTTAAATTCCTTTTTTAAAGAAAATGAATGAAAGATATCAATATAAAAATGATCGAAATATATATTTATGTCAAAAATGTACTAATAAAATATTTTAATTTCTCATATATGTTACAATATTTTTATATAAGAAATGCTCATAATTGCGTATATGTGTAAATTATATTAATACATCTTTTAGTTTGAGAATTTTTTAATTTGTGGTAAAGGAGCTTGAGAATTTTAACACAACATTTGTAAAAGTTATCGATGATATCGTGTCTTATCTATCAAGTTTGTTTCTACAGCAAGTGTCTGCGCTGACAGAATTTTGCTGCTAGTATATCGAAATGCAGGTCAACGCCGGGAGGGACGTTGAAACGTTCCTTTTGCGGTGCCATGCCGAGTTCCAAGCGTCTCCGGTATGATGTTTCCGGCCTTTGAGATGTAGATAGGGACGCCAAAAGCAGGAAGTTCTGTTATTTATTTATTAAGTAGTTCTTTTTTGGAAACTTGAGACGAAACTTGAATCATGTTGAATCAGTGATACGTGGCACGTATGATGGAAGTATAGGAAGTATAGAAGGTAGGCGAAAAAACACTGCATTGCAAATCATTATGATTTTCACATGTAAAAATTTGCAGTATAATTTAATATATCTAATTTTTTGATATTTTAAAAGAAATCTTTTTCTTGGTTTAATAACAAATATTTATAGCAAGAAACATTTTTGAAATTACTGCATGTATATATGTACAAGAGAGATATTTCAGGATAAAATAATTTTATGAGAGAGAATATGATCTGATCACATCTAGTTACGTACATATAAGAGAATTTTACATCTAGAGGAAAATGTTATATGTACCTATACAGGTATTATAATAGGGAATCTGCACTTATTAGATTTAGTGGTATAACACAAATGAAATTTCTGTCCATTTTTAATATAATTTTTGGTGGCGCGTTCAGTGACCGCTACGAGCGGTCGGTTGCGAGGGTTAAAGAACCGTGCCACAGACCATAAAATAAATATTTGTGGTGAAACGGAGGCGCCGGAGGGGCAAACTCCACCGTAAAAATATGCGGCCAGCGGACTCCAGCCTTTTTCGCGTGGTCACGTATAACCTACCTACTGGTATTTTACTATTTTCACACAGTTCGTCCCGAAAATACTAGCCGTCACCTATGGCCGGCATCAATTTTCTTCTTTTATCGTTTTCTACTTGATCTTTATCACGCCTCATTTTTCGCCCTTTCGTTTCTCTAATTGTAAGACAGATAAAAGAAAAGTTTTTTTTAGTAAAAGAATGAATATGTCTAAACTTTCTCTTTTCGGACACAGGAACTTCGCGAATAGTCAAGTTCTAATTTTAATGGAATTTTATATCTCTCTTAATAGTTCTTTATTTATACTATATGTATATAAAATATATGTATATTTTATATACATATATATAATGTAAATAAATGAATTTATAAAATATCAGTTGCAGCATACATATACATATATAAAGAATAAAGTAGTTCAAAAATTTTATCAAAAATTTCTTTTATACAAAAATTTTATGATAAAATTACTTTTATTTAACTACGTCAATAAAAAAATTATTATTTTCAATATTTTTAAATTATTTTTTTAAATATTGATGTAAATAAATAGAGGTAATTTTATAATAAAACTTTTATAATATACAAAACATTTTTTGATATTTAATTATATAGTTTTTGAGATGTAACAAAAAAACCGATAATAGGTTTACATAAAGAGTGATTTTACTTCTTAAAGCTTGTTTATTAGGAACCGATATTTTTTAGAAATAATGAAAAAGAAAAAGGGCTATGAGCCAAAAATTCGTTAGAATATACAATTGTTTGTAAATAAAAATTGTCGTTTGATTAAAATTACGTAATTTAATTAAAATAAAATAACAAACGTTTCGATCTCTATATTAGGTCATTATCAATGTTACAAAGATCGCAAGTTGTTAACAACTCTGTTCGAGATTATAAAACCGAAAAAAAATATATTATAAAAATGAAAAGTTCAAGCCATGTTCAAAAAAGGATACTAAAAAATTTAAACCTTTTTATCTAATAAATAATTATTACCATGAAAGGTAACTGATATATTAATAAAGGTGTCAGTACAAAGTAAACATACATAAAGTATATGCAACTTTCGGCCGATTTTCGAATATTATTATTAAAGGTGCCAGTACAAAGTGAACATACATAAAGTGTATGCAACTTTCGGCCGATTTTCGAATAGCCTCCGCCTTCCGCTGTTCCCCTCATCTCACCGCCCTGCGCGCAGATCAAATGTCGCACGATGCTCGAGCGACATTTGATCTGCGTGCAGGGCGGTGAGATGAGGGGAACAGCGGAAGGCGGAGGCTATTCGAAAATCGGCCGAAAGTTGCATACACTTTATGTATGTTCAATTTGTACTAGCACCTTTATTAATAATATATCAGTTACTTTTGATGGTAATGTATTATTATTAGATAAAAAGGTTTAAATTTTTGAGTATCCTTTTTTGAACATGGCTTAAACTTTTCATTTTTATGATATGATTTTTTCGGATATCACTTTTTAGAGTACAAATATATTACAAATATATAAAAAAATGATTTAAAAATATAACGAAAGAGAGTGAAATAAGGTGAAAAAGAGGGGTGGTGGGGGTGAGTGGTGGTGGATGGGCGGGGAAGGAAGTTCGGTGGGTCGAAGATGGTGAAGGTGAGAGGGGATATTAGAAAGTTTTAATACGGCCTTGAATGCGGATAGAGAAGAAGAAGGAGAAGGAGAAGGAGAAGAAAGAGACGTTTCTTAATTTTTCATTAAAATCACCACTTTTCGACCGTTTGTATCTCCAGAACGGCTTGACCAATTTAACATTTTTTTGGCTCAAAATACTCGTGGCGATACCGCCTTTCAGAACATATAACGTTCGATTCAAAATTTTTTTATATTTTAGTAGTTACCTATGCACCCCCGAAAAATGGACTTTGATGGCTCGGGATACGAGACTTGTAGTGTCTTTCAGTTTTTGAACATGGTCGGAGGTACTACCGCATCTCGTGATTATATAATTACAAAAAACATAAAAATATAAAAATATATAAAGAAGTATAAAAAAATATAAAAAATATATATAAAAGTGGATGTACATTCTCACACTCGCATAGTTAAAGTTGTATTCATTTCGGCATACTAGTAAGAAACAATGTAATTCGTCTAGTTATACACGTAGTTTGTGAAAGCGTGTAATTGTTTCTTATAAAATTGTATCGATGTACGATTTATAAATTTGTCCGTTGTTAGAACAATGCGATGAGAGCCAAGTTTAAGATGTTAAAATAAGAGATTTAGAAATATGAATGATATTTTTTAAATTTATCTATTTACGCATATGTATAGGGGAGACCGGGACATCATGAGCCATAAAAATTCAAACAGTAAAAGAATACATTAAAATGTAAGATTTTCAGTCTCAATTTTTTTTATATAATTAAGGGATAATATATATTTTAAGATTTATTAAGCATTTTTCATAAATACTGATTTGTTTTTAAATAAAAATCGAAAAAGAAATTTTTAGAAATGACCCATGCTACTCCATGCTCGGGGTACCATGGGGTTACACACATATGTACCCTTAAACGACCTTCTTTTATATTTTCTAACTATTTTTATTGTGTTTTCTGAAAGAATATAAAAGAATTTGTATTACCCAATTTCGTCCCAAAAACTGAACTTAATCTAAACCGATAAGAACCTATTCAGACAAATTTGCATAGTTTATACGTAACTATATGTATAAAGAGATTTATCTAATTACATTTTTATTATAAACACACGCGTAAAATACGATTATATAATTTTTTATGCATATATGGTTCTGCAACTATGCAAATTGTTTTAAACGCCTGTTAGTATATGATCCATGGTGACCCAGCAAGAGATAGCCAATGGTGCCCCCGATGTGTCGAATATAAAAGACGGTGATATAAGAATATAACATCGAAGTAAACAATAAATGATTACCCACACTGTAGAGAAAATGCGGAAAGATGTGTAGAATTATGTATGTAACTCGTAGTAAGTATATCATACTTTGTAGAAACAACGTATAAGAAATTTTGACAGGTAAAATAATCACTTTCGCACCACGCGCGAGATTCTTTAACAATGTACGGAAAGATAACGGAAGTGTGTCACTGGTATCTAGATGAATTGCCTTCTCCCCTCACCAAAATGGTGGTAAACATTCTGGATTTCCTTAAACAGTTAATGATCTATGGAGCCTCGATCTCTCTTATGTATACCAAATTCCATTAAAATTTGACACTTTACGTCACTTTACGATATAATTAGATATGTATGTAAAAAAATATGCAGTGCTCGAAAAAGAGTATAAAAACAATAACAGACAAAATCGTTAAGTTTTATAATAAATGTTTTTGTAACAAAAATATAGATGAAAATTAAGTTTTCTGAATCAATTATATTCGATTTTTGGGAAAACTTCAAAAAACGTACCAAACCATAAAAGAAAAATTATGATATTTATTTCTTATTGTATTATTTATAATAAATTCGAAATTTCTAGTAATATAAATGGAAGAAGGAAGTAATTAGTTATGCCACTCAGAGAAGGTTTCTTGGTAAAGAAACAAAAGTAAAGTGCGCTGCATCCGATTGTTATGACTGATATCAAAGTGCATTCTAATTGTTTCGCGCTTCGCGTAAATAATTACGCCCGGTAATTACTTTACTCTTAATTTCACGGATCAAGTCTTCGGTCAATGAAGCCCGCAAGCTGTCTTGCAACGTTCGAGAAGAAATCAGTTTCATAAATTAGACATTAAACTAAGGGGACAGACTTGCAGACAGTAATTTTCTAGGGAGTATCTTGTGGGAAGTTTAATTAAATTCGTAGCCGTGCTGAGCTGCTATCATTTTGTTTAAAAGAACAACATTATTCTCATCTACTGTTCGTGGAATAAATGTCAGTTACGATTACGATAACGTGATTTCTGCTGTATAAAATTAATATTTCATCGAAGAGTTTCTTGAAGATTTTAATAGACTCAAAATAAAGTGATCGAATTGTTTATATTTTTGTTTGCTTTATCTTTTGGAGAAATTATTTTATTTAAAAAAATATTAAAATTATATAATTATTAATAAGTATTGAGATATCAATATTTTATTTTGATTTAAATAATATATCTAAATAATGCTCTTGCATATATTTAAACAAATTAAAATTGTTTGTAATAAGGCTCAATAAGTTTTTAAAAACTAATATAATTAATAAATTCGTTAAAATCTCTCTTTTTAAATTAATCTGATATATTGCGAAAAATATCACGTAATTATGGCGTTTTGTCCCAGCTTCCACTACTGGGCTTATCAGTATGGCATTGTAGTGGAAGCCTACCTTATACGCCTGAGAGAGTTATTCAATCGAAATTCTATATGAAGAGATATACGAGTATCAAAGCACTTGCGAGATTTTAGATATTTATTGGCTCATTGCCCTTGTCTCTTTATATTAGTTTTTAAACAAATTATTTTTTGATATAAATATATATTATTAAGTCATGAAAAGCTTTTTTTTCTTCATCAAAGTATTAAAAGGTTAAATACGCTAGTTATATATTATATGTATAAAAGCTACTCGAATAAAATATTAATTAATTTTAAGTTCAGAAAACTGAGAAAAAAAATGTCTAAAATTATTATATATTATAACAAAAAAATATTAGATATAATAAGATAAGTATTAATTCATGTGTTTTTAAAAAATTATATTTTTATATAAATAAAAAGTAATTAATTTAAAAATAAATAGGGCAAAGGGTCTTACATATGATATTCATACGCCATTTTATCTCGTTGGAAAATTCAGATGTCTAACGAAGTTCTATCGGATAAGGAAAAAGTAGCGGGTAGCGGCGATGTCAATTTCCCGTGGAAAATGGATGTCGGTCCGTTCGTACGGCACGCAGCCGCAAGAGTTTATGTCTCATGCCATAAATCTTCCGCCACCGAGGGGAGGCGAAAAGCGCGTCGGTCATTACTTAAGGTTAGTGTGGTTTTAATGGCGAACCATCAGAACGTGTAGGTTTCGTACGTACACACGTCGCGTGTCGCACAGTGGTACTATCTAATTAGTGTTTACTGATTTTTGCCATAATTATTCATTAACACAGATACTTATCGCAAATGGAAATAAAAGGCAAAAATATTTAACTGAACTTTAATTATTTTCTGTTAAAGAAATTTTCTTTTTGAAAAAAATAATTTTTAGTTGAGAACATATAACACACCTTGATGGACTAATTTATCTTATAGTGTGTTATCTTTAAAGTAAAATAAAGTGTATTAAGCTCGTTATAAGATATATTATAAATAATAATGTATTTTACATTTTTTGGCATAATTTTATTAAAATATGATGGAAATTAGAATCTAGATTCAAGAATAAAATGTCTGCCATGGCTAATTGTATTATCGACTTTCGTTCCGTGCGAATATCGCCGTCTCCTTTCGCCTCTATTCAATTTGCATTTTCCAACAGCGATGCGCCATTTTCGGTAAATATTTTTTGTCGTATTAGTTCTGAATTCATTATGCGGCTGAAATTATTCTACTTGAAATTGATAGTTCGTATAATTATGAAATGGACAAATTATGTAACTGATAATGGATCGATTATTGATCATATGACTGGATGATCAGATAATGCGACGTGAAAATTTGCAAGTCATTTGACTACTTAGAGTTACTGCAAATTTTAGGCGCCTCCCGAGACCACATTAATTCAAGAGTAACGGCCTTCTAAAGGGTTTGAGTGCTTTATAACTGGATAAAATATGTGGTTCTCCAGCGAGTGACCATATCTCGGTCGTATAATGACAATCGAAAATGGTAGTGACCGTTTTGCCGCGCGCTCTCCTAGCAATTCGATAAGCTTCAGGAAGCGATAAGTGCTTCGTAATGCCATTAAATTTTGTGGCTGCCTGCTGATTGGTCGACATTTCACGACAGTGTTGAAAGGATAGCGAACTATATATGTTGGATGACACATATGTGTAAATGTTAAAGTAATTAATAGTGATATAAGCTTAGTTTAATTTAAGATTTTATTATTTGATAGAGGAATGAACAGAGAAAATGGAGAGTATGTGATATTTTCGAATTTAATGAAATCATATAATCTTTTCGAAGTAAATATAATACGAGACGTCAATTATCTCCGTCTGCGGAATCTATAATTTATCGCTGATAAACAACGCCACTTGTAATTACTGAGTGTCGCAAAACGAAGTTAAGCGCCATAATTGATTTATGGAAAGCGCCACGAAACTTTTCTCTCGAATATTTAACGATAACGCCAAAACGGCGTGAGCGTAAATTGATGACTATAAGCTGTTGCGGGAAAGTCCGAACTTTCCGAATTTTCCATTTCTCGTTGGTTTCAGCCTTACTTTCCAATATGCGTTCGTCAGAAAGTTACCTGTCAAGAAAATTAATTATCGTCGACTAAGTAATTTCGTGGACTAAACTTATTTACAATACCCCTTTTCTCTCTTTCGAATGTTCGTCTTTCCGTTAAGAACGCGTCATGGCCAATTTACTAAAACTTGTCGTAGATACTTCGCCCGTTTGTAATGTCAGATATCCCTTTGATGTCTTGTCTTTGCCTGAAGCTGTGGCACAAAGGACATATCAAGTTTCGAATATTTGCCTCTTTGTCCAGCCCGGGTAGTTTCCTCTTATATCAAATTCCCTTTGGCTGGTTTCATATTTCAGCAAAAAGGAAAATTTTCCTTAAGAAATAATTTTTCCTTTATATGCAACTTTCAAGTTTATAATACAGATTGTTTAAAGTAACGTAAAAGAAAATGTTATATGCCGAATGTATTCTCTAATGTATCACATTTTTTTTTCTCCTAAACTAAATTTTTATACGTGTAGTAAATTTTTATTCTTATATATTGTACAATATATTTTGACAAAGAATGTTCGATCAAATTAAAATAGATTTTTAATATAGGACTAACAGAATTATATTAAACATCTTGTTCTTTGATTTATATCCTGAATAACACCGATAATTTTTTTCTATTACATATTTAATAAAAGAAGCAGTCATGTGTGCTATTTGAATTTAATCTTTTCAATCTTGATGAATATATAAATGAATATTAGAGATATGTATAATAAATTTTGGTAATTATCTAGAACAACAGACCACCCTCCGATGACCTTAACCTTGACTATATTGTCAAGATCATGACCCTAAATAACCTTCTGCAGGTTTTACTTGGCGGTCAACCTTTGTAAAAAATTTATTAGCAAAGGTTTCGAAAAGAACGTACTATTCCTACTATACATATACGATATTAAGTACTATTCTATACCTCTTCCTGCTTACAAACGTTTAATTTTCCACGTAAAGCGACTCCCCCCTCGCCCTGCAAGGAAGTACGACTTCCACACGAAACGAGAGCTATCTCATATCAAAAAATGGGTTGGGTTATGTTATTTTTTACAGTAATAGAGCCCCTCCGCAGGGGGGCGGAATATACTGCCACTACACACATACGCACTTTTCAAGCGTTTATTTAAGTGTATATTAAAGCAGGAAATTTATTTAAGCGCTTTTTTATTATATAATAACTTTTTAACGAAGGATGGCCGAGCTAAAACCTTCTGAAGGTCACTCAGGGTCATGACCTTGACCACATACATCAAGGTCAAGGTCAAGGGTGTTCTAGATAATTACCTAAATTTTATACATTTATGTATGATAAATTTAATATTTATTTCTAAAGTGAAGAATGTTTTTGTTTTAAATAAGAAAAAATTTATGGACATAAATGTATTATTTTTTTTATTTTTCATATTTTAAAAGTAATAAAATTTATGATTTGTGTAAAGAAAAAAGAATAAACATAAATCGTAACACTTACGGTAATTTTATTTTTTTGATTTATTATAATTATACTCTCTTGCTCTTCTCTTTCAGTAAAAGTTGAAATAAGAACAGAAATAGACAATTTCTTTATTTAAATATATTTTTCTGAACAGTAACACCATTCTATTATTATTGAAACGAATTTAAATAATTTGTGGGTAGATTTAAATTATATTGTCGGATTAGGGTACTTATTAATTTGAACGATAATCATTTTAAAGTGTTTTTTTTTTTAATCGAATGATATTAATCATTACAGACCACGCTAATAATTTTGAAATGAGGATGTACCTACCTATATAATTACAACAAAAGCTCGTTAGAAATATTGGAATTAATTTAAAATACAAAGAACATAATATTTGATATATATATTTATTTTACAATTCAATATTTTGGAGTAAACAGTTGCGATTGATACAAGGCTTTGGTCTTGATGTTTGTTTTGACTTGAGCGGGTAGGCAGAGCACGGATACAGCGTGTTGTTGCGTACACAAGATCGCCGCTCTATCATCCGTAGCGATGAGACGCGAGATTCGAGTGAGAACCACACCGCGTGTTGTAGTATTATTTTTTCGAAACGCTATCGCTACAAATCATAAGAGAGATATTAAATAATTCTGTAGAAACACTTTTAGAAATTTTTAATTTTTGTGTAATTCATACGCTTTTGCGATTACCAGCCCATGGCAACTATTGAAATCTAGCTACTTTTGTTTTAGATTAGTCTGTCCTTCTTTGTGAGACATTGCAGGAGATGTCAACAGGATTGCAGTGTATCTTATATCATGATAATATTGTTATGATCTTTGTTGTATTTTTTATATTTTTCCACAACAATATAAAATAAAATCCATTAATGTCGCATGTGATTAATGTCGGAGTTGTGTAAAATATTACACATTTGTTATATTCTCGTGATTGAGACGCGCGAGATCATAATTGTATTTTCGCGAATAAATATGTGTGTTGCAATTAAGGAACATGGCAACTCTACTGTGCGCATCGTATTAGCGGTGAATGACAAATTATATTTATATTAATTAACAGGTAATGTAAATTTATGAAAATTGAGTCGATTATGCATAAAATTAAATACAGATTAATATTTAGAGATTTTTTAATAAGCACAGAAAAATTAATAGAAGAAGTTAAAAATTATTCTATATTTATTTAAAATGAGAAGCATGCTAACGAATATTGATTGTACTTATAATACATTAGCACACATGTTTAATTTAGTCTAGTTTTTATATCTATCCATATTTATGGATATGATCTCATTTTATATTACTTAAAATAAAAGAAAAGGGATTTACATAAATATATCTTATGTCTTATTATGCCGTCCGCAGCTTAAAATATAAAACTGTATTTTAAGTATGTCAGCTAATGTATTTTTGGTATGACATATTTGATATTTCCGTAATGAAATACGCGTTTCAGTATTTTGCGATACCGCGATCCTTTAGGTGGTATAGATATTAGAATTTTGGAAACTTCTCGAGCAAGGAAACTTCTTCGTGATGGAATTTCATCAAGCAACCGTTTAATTAACACTCTTTTTTGAGAGGATCCACTCTCTGTGGCGCTACGTCGATGACATCGCGGTATCTCGGGCCTCTTTATTGCGAGCACGGGAAACGAAATTCCACGAGAAATCGGATAGTAATTAGTCCTCCCGTCTTCCCTTCAATCCCCCGTCAGATCGTCAATTAAGGCCAATGGTGTGGCTCCTCTCGATTATGAGGGTAGCGCATTTGAGAGGCGCTGTAATACCTGACTTCCCGCCGGCAGAAAGCTAAGGGAGCCCTCTAATCGAAGGGGTATTAACGCACCAACCGCAGATTATGCACGTCAAAATATATTAGACTAACGGGAAAATAGTGAAAACTTTTAAAGGCTAACCTAAACTTGAGAGCTTGGAAGGAGTCTACGTGACTTTTTTAGATTATTAGGATGTTTCTTTAAGAATTTTTATGATGTTTAATTGACATCAGGCACGTCGTAACAAATGAATAATTGTTTTATCAATAACTGTTATTATTACATTTCATAAATTTTTATCGTGGATTAAAATGTCAGAAAATAACTCGCGAATATTTGCAATAATAACACGATAGTAAACAACTGTATTTTTGAAATTTTTTTTACTTGTGTTATATTACATTTTTTATTGCATATTTTTGTAACGACTTGTTAATGTCTCTTTAAGAATAAATTGATTTGAAATAGCTTACACGATTTACTGATCATTATATTTATTAAACATTCTTGGACAAGATTAGACATAAGCTTTATGTGAAATATAAATCTCATTTCGAATATATTGACTATTTATTGATCTTTATTGAAGCTACTCTTGGATATTCTACACGAAAAACTCGAATCGTGAAAAGTTCGTTCGCTATCTTTAATTCTGGAACTTCGTTTCCGTTCAGACGAAGGTAATAACGTTAAATACTTTCATCGGCAGGCTTCTACTCTTACTCGTTTTTAATCAATAGTCGTTTGATCTTTCGATAGCATTAAATTATCGTATATCGGATTTTTCCAGGCAGTGTCATGCTATTATTGCCTTCTCAACTTTTCCGCGACCACAGGCTTCAAAATGAGTAAGTAGATTGTCCTACTTGATTCATTTTAAAATATTCAAGATATAAACTCCATTAATTTTTTTATTATAAATAAAAATTGTTATCGAAAAGGGTTTTGTTCTAAGAGACCTTATCTCTTTTAAAACATTATTAGAAACAGAAATTAAAATTAATTCACTTTGAAGTCTTTTTTTTACTAATTATTTTGCAAAGTAAAGTGTTTAATGGAAAGATAAGTTTTTTAATTTCGATTAATTTGGCGAAAAGTTATTACAAAAATCCAAAGACCACCAAAGTGTACAGGCATTTTTGACTTCATTTTGTAAAATTCCAAAATTCCTCCGAAAATGTTTGCCGAGCCGACCGTCCGGAATTCAAGGCGCGCTCGTACTGCTGCCTGGAAAAACAAGAATCGCGAACAGAGCAACGCGTAACGAGGAAATAACGGTGCCATGAGCGCATCATTGTATCCACGGTGAGCTGGTTTATACGTACATACGTAGGCGTGATAGTGCGGCAATGCGGGTTGCGCTGTGAATTACTCGTGTTGCCTCTACCTCTGCATATGCATATACGAGCGGTCAGTCTACGAGAAGTCTCGTTTTATGCAACCATACGTGTTATCAATTCACGAATTGAGAAAGTTCCAAAATAGATTCGTGATAGAAGAATCTCGTAAAAATTTTTCTTCGATTTTCTTAACAAATAATTATATATTATTCATTTTTAGTTATTTGAAATAATAAAATTTATTTATATTATAAATATTAATATTTTAATGAGCAATACTTTCATGTTGTACAATAATATCTTGGTCGTCCTTAATTATCGTTCTTAAAGAACTATAATTACGTTATTTTATAATTATTATCATTATGTGGATGGTAATATATTTATACAAAATAAAAAGGCTTTTTTTCAATTTTATAATTTCCATGGAAATCTTTATTTTGATAAATATGCATGAAACAGCATAATTACATCGTATGCACGCATTGCGTAAAGTTTGTAAGACTGTAATAAACTTTACAAAGATCATTCGTTTTGCAAATGTTAGACAACTAACAAAGATGTTTTCTTATAAACCCACGCTTTTTTACCCATAGATTTTTATTCACTTGTAGTTTTTTTTACATCTTAATTTTGTCATAATAATGTTTTCGTTGCGAATAAACATTATTTCCTATCACGCTTTCATATTCAAAAATATTTTCAAAATTGACTTTGATTATTTTCTAATAAAATGTGAATTTTCAGTTAACTAATGTAAGATATGATGTGAGGACATCTCATTGGCTACAGTCAGTTATATTAGGGCGAGCCAATGAGAAGAAGCGGAGAGAAAGCGAGCGAGAGCGGAGAGAAAAGCGAGCGAGAGCTGAGCAGATCAGAGGTGTGTGAGACGTCGTTGTACGAAAGTCGAAGCTTAGCAAAAGCGAGTTTAGTTTTGTATGTAAGATCTGAAAATAGATTACGTTGTTTCAAGTTGATCGAGACTATTTGTTATTTACGGACCTTGTATTCTTTGGAATCATCTAGAGAAGCAGGAGGAAGGCCGCAGTAAGCGAATCCGTGTTTTTATGGTTGAAATAATAACGATTTCAGCCATTATTGGTTTTTGGAGAGTTTAGCAAGCATACCTCTCACACTAATGTCAATCTTTCTATAAATAAAGTTTACGTTTTCATGAAGAAAATTTTATTTATACAGCTTTTCCGCGGATTGCGATAAATGTTAGTAAATATACTATGGTTCGTATTGTTCGTACATTTATGCAATACGATTAAAAATATTGAAATTAATAATTTTTATAGAATTAATACAGGAAAACTCGCGCGCGCTTTTCTCACAATTTTAAACGCTTTTGTTTTATACACTGAATGTAATTTAATATCATAGAATTCCTATGTTTAATTAATACTGTTTTTATATCAATTGTTTCCATATTTCATTGAAAATGCCATGAAAGTATGAAAAATATTTCTACATTTGTTTAAATTACTTGTTATCTGAATTATTAGTAGAAAATACACACACACGCGCGCACGCACACACATTTCTAAGTATTCTAATATTAAATTGCTATCTCTTATTAAAGATTTCTTAGAAAATGTGTCATCGCGTTTGTGCTTCTATGTTATCTACTTTGCTTCTTAGGGCTCGTTTGATTGGGAGCTTCCTTATCTACTTGTACTATTATTCTCTTTGAACAGTTTGCCCATGAAGTACTATAATTGAGAGATGCAGAACGTCAATTCGGCTTAAGACAGGGACTCTTTCTATAGATATAACTTTCAAGTGTGTTTGAGAACGTTACCCTCCTAACTCCTTTAGTCCTTTCTACGAGTAGATATGAAAGGTGTGGTTGTAGTAGGTCACTTCGTACACGCAGTATACACAGCTCCGTGGCTAAATGCGCAAGGCCAGAGCCACCGAGCAAGGGTGGTCGCCGTAACAACTAACCCCTGTCCCTCTCGCCCCTTATACCGGCCTTTCGCCTAGTCTCCACACTTCTCATACCCCCGTATGCGGAATACGAATTTCCTGATCTGCATAATGCCCGGCGCGGCCCGCTTTTACCGTGTCAATAACAAACTTTGCACTCGTGCAACTGCCGGCGTATAAGCCCGACTCTGCTCGCGCCTCCTTTCTGGGGGTGAGTCGACGAATTCCGCGACAGGAAACACCGGCCACTTAATTCTGAAGTAACGACCCACGAGGGATATTAAGGCGCAGGAAGTGGTTCGCTAGTGAATGAAGACGTAAACCACCGGACTTCTCGTCATTAAGTCGCATTTGCACTTACCAATCTATTCGAATGAATTGCTTGAAAGAAGGAAACAGAATGTTATAATGTATATTTTTTCCCCGATGAGTTGAGAAACTCGTTTAATCAATTCCTGTTACTACCTTTTAATTTTTTTTCTAAAAGAGATAGGAAATAAAAAGTAACAATTTCTTCCTGCAAAAGCGTATATATGTATATACGAGCAATTATTACGTGTATATAATCTATACATTTATTTATATACATATATTATTATGTATATACATATAATATTATAATTAGAATAATAATTATAATGCGTATTATAATATCATATAATAAAATGTAATATATCATTTATTATATTATACAATACAATTTTAATATCTTGAATTTTATGAGAGTGGTCGAATTTTTTATATTTTGTGAATTACACGCGCGTTGAGAACTATCGTCGATTTAACATATATAAACCAGTATTACGTGACCATAAAATCACAATTATTATATTTAAAATAATGAAATGAAAATAAAACAATCGTCATAATGCAAGATAAAGTGCACTCGAAGTAGGATAGCACATCTCGTGTTTCGAGGAATACATTTTTATTATAGCACTGCCAGGCCGTTGCATAAGTAATATTTTCCCAGGGACTTGTAAGGAGAGATATATCAGCTTATGTCAAATAGCCGCGGCATTAAAGGGAATAGGGTGGAAGCGTAAAGAGGATTACACGTATTGTGCATGGTGTCAGAGATAAATGACAACGAATGCTCGGCGCGTGTCGGGAATTATACCGGCGGGTCTGCGTCTGGCATCCATATAGATGGGCTACGTGGAAATTTAAAAAAAAAAAAAGGGATATAAAATAAAATATAACATCGGCGCGTTGCAACTAGCTCACGCTGTATGTTTGGAAATATATGCGCGATAACGTGTTTCGGACGCTAATAACGAAAAATACGACGATATTGCACTCGCAGGTGATCCTGACATTTATGCCATTATTCGTCGCATAATTATTATTCGTTAAATGAAACGTATTGATAAGCGTAAAGACGGCAAAGGTGATAAATCTTGTATTTTAAAAGCGATAGATGTCAAATGGTAAATCCAACATACCAAATAAATGATAAAATGAGATATACATATATATATATATATATATATTTCTCATTTTATCATTTATTTGATGTACATATATAAGTATATATTATACATATGTACAGGAGTTAATGACGTGTAAACGTATTTGTATATAATCTATGACAAGTAGAAATATGAGAGATAACTCAAACAAAAATAGTCTCAATGGAAAAATTATTACACACACAAATACATATATAATGAACTTACAATTAGAGTAAAATTCCAATAGTAGACATTGTTATATCAGAGATTCCAAAAATATGTAAAGTGTAAATATTATTTCAAAAATTTAAGTAGATATTGTATAATATATAAATATGTATCTTTGAATTTATATCTTTAAAGAGGTGAAATTAAAAAGTATTTAATTCTTTTCATATAGTATATTTGGAGTATATACAACATAGTTTATATGACAGCGTAACAACGATGTTTTTTTAAAGATATGTTTCGGAAAAGTTTTACGCTATACTTTTTCTAACAATTCGACGCGAAAAGATTTAAAAAAGGAAAAGATGCAGAAATGTGATGTAGAAGCTAGAATTGTTCTTTTGTGATCTACCATAATTTGAATGTTTCATGCAATACACAAATTCGCAGCAGCCGAATTTAAATTGCAAGGGAGTTTCTCGCCCGATTATTATCTCTTGTTGATGCTCGAGCGGCTTTAATCCTAAAATGACGTCCTACGAGAAAGAGAGAGAGAAAGGAATAGGGAGAAAGAGGGAGAAGGAGAAAGAAGAGAAATAAAGAGATAAAGAGATAAATAAATAGAGAGGAAAGCGGATTCGAGAGAAAGCGCGACGTTCACGAATTTCGATTCTCGTCGAGCAGTATTCGCGCCGTGGATGATCCTTCATTAACGGGTTAGTGCCAGAATTCGTTGGCGCGATTACGGCTGCGTAACGCTCGGAGGAAGGACATTCTTAACTCGGTTAACACGAGAGCCGATAACTCGCTTATCTCGTGAGAGTCTCATCTACGAGGTTTTCATTGGAAGTTTCGGAATTGATCGTGAAAAGTCGCATGTTCCATAGTCATAACCGCTTTTCTTTTTGAAGCAGTGGTCGAAAGATTGAAATTAAATTTTGAAAGCGCGGACAGATAATAAAAATAATATTCATGTGGAGGTTTGCTTAGTTTACGACAAAATAAAAAAATTCGTAACAAAAGTTGATTCATAATTCGTGAACTCTTTTGAATATAAAATCGCGTGTAAAGTAGATTTTATAAATTATTGAATTGGTCTGCTTTTTATGGAAATAAAGTTATATATTACTTATATCTCATTACTTATATAACAGTTAATCATGAATATATTAATTTAATTTTATGTTTCAAGTTTTATATGTGTATTGTGTGTGCTTGTGCATATGTGTGTCTATGTATTTTTAGTTTAAACTTTTGGTTAATATTTTGTTCATTAAAAAGTAAAATCATCAAAAGAGAAACTTTGTTGTTTTATTTCTATAAGATATGGCCGTTTCTCAAACTCTTTGTTAAAAGCGATTCCTACTTTTGTGAATTCGAGAGGAATCTACAGGAACAGAGGAAACTGGAACACAGAATGAGTTAATTAAAATTTCCCGCGTAATTCCGATGATAAATTCGCCTTCCTTCGGGCGCGCGTCCGAACGATGGCCTAGATATAAATTTCGATTTGAGGAACACCGTGAGTTTAATAACGGACGATCATTCGTGCGCCGGCAACTTTCTTAATTACTCTCGACTGGGTCACTTCGCCTAGATCTTCTGCCTTCTTTCTTTCTACTCTTCTAGAAAACTAGAAACTAGAAAGAAGAAAGTACCTCTATCTTCCTTTCTACTTCTTAACCCTTTTGAATCAGAAAGAGCACTAGACGTTTTATATTCCAATGCAATCTTTTTAGCATAAATTTCTGTGCTAACTCTTCCCTTTTTCGTCGACTGAATATATGTGTGTGTGTGTGTGTGCGTGCTCTTGATATCAAGCTATTATATATCAAGTGCAGAATTTAGCTTTATGGCGCGGCGTAAATTTGGTATTCACGACAAGCACTTTCCAGATATAGGCGTCAGAATATTGATCCGAGGAAACTAGTTTTGACAAGCAGCAAAATATTTCATTAAAAATTTCATATTGTATTAATCTTACGTGAAAAAAGTGTTTCAAAAGACGCAGTGATATTATTAAATGTTCTTTAATTATGTACTTACTTTTTATACGCATTTATCGTGTTTGTCAGAGAGAGTGTTGGTAATAAATCTACACTTCACGATACGATAATATGTGTATAAACATTTTGAGAAAGTCCTAAAAGAAATCAGAAATAGTTCGTTCGCAAGGAAAAAGAACAGGAGCCCGTTCGTCTTCGAAAGACGAAGATGAACGGCGGTAGTATTCATTTATTTACCCGGGTCCGGAATTCCACCTGGACCGTGTGACGTAGAAACGGAAAACAGCGAGTCCTGAAACTTTTACTCGTCGTGCGACCACGTACTTCCGCTTCCGTGTGCTGTGCATGCATGTGTGTGTACGCTTGTCCGAGAAGCAAGTAGTTACGCTCAGTCACTCGCAGACAAAGTAGTATAAACCGATCCGCCAGACCATCCCGAACTTTCCACTCTTAAAGTACGGTGATAGATTGTTGGAATGGGGAACAAATTTTCCACGATAATTCATTATCTTGATTACACAGAGTGTATCCGAAGCGTCTACACGAAAATTAATGAGCGTGAGTATTAGAAGCTATAACAGTCGCATCGATCATGTTGAATGTTTGCTCAACAGTGAAATCTGAAATATCTTATACCTTCGGAGACCTCGATCGGAGTAAATTTCGAAATAACAGGCAATCTACTTTAATACAGAACGAGATCGTATTCGAATAAAGATGATATTTTAAAAGAATCGGTAACATACATATATTGCCCCAACGAGATTTAAATACAATTTTTGGAAAAAATTCTGCGAGTGTGATCGATACGATCGTCAACCTTCATTAAAGTCGAAGCTTTGATCATTGTAATGAAGCGTTCGTTAATACCATCATTGGTCCGGTTACTATACTTGTAACGAAGGCTCTCTCTCGTTTTGTTACGTTTTTACTTCCTTTCTCCATGCTGACCGTAAGTAAAATGTAAATGTTCTCGTTATGCTCTGGTAATCGCAAATGGCCGTTAGCTGCGCTCCGACAAAAAGACCGTGTTTTATTTTCTCATTATTGTACCGCATTTGGTTTGTAGAATAGTTGTCAGACTCTGTGGATTGGCTGCGAATTAAATAATGATAAAATCTCGACAACGTCAAATCGCTAATTAAGTAAAATATGCAAGATACGAGAATGTGCAGTGTGTAATAAATAACCATCGGCGTATTTCAAATGAAAATAAAAATTTGAAAAAATAAACTTTAAAAAAGGGGAATATTTTTAGAAAAAAACCCCTTTTTAGAGCTGATTCTTTCAGATTTTTATTTTTATGTGAAATACGTCAATAATTAATTATATTATAATATTTCGTTCTTTGAAAGAATATAAAAAATGAAAAAGGTTTATCTTGTTTCTCATGAATATGCCTTTAAATGTTTTTGTAACCTTTGCAATGTGTTATTTATTGTCGGCAAATATATATCTTCTTTAACATATTTTCTATCATAAAATAATTACTTGATAATTTTTCACAATATTTTAACAATATTAACACTGGCGAAAAGTGCTATTTTTCGGAAACAGTGGTTCGATGTTTGCATCACGAATGTATCATATGACGGATGAATTAATGCAACGTATCACGATGAATTATGCACTCGGTGTGCAACAGCATGTTGCGCGCATGAGTATTCTCCTTGTGCAACATGATGTCAGTAGCGAGAGAACACAATACGTTGCGCGTTGTTTTCCCAGAGCCAATTCGAGCATTTTCCTCTCTAAAACACACATGCAGCACTATCCTATAAACTTTCTCTCTTTATTTGCGTCGGATGCTAGAACGTTTAAAATGAAGATACCTATCTATTAAATTGTGTACGTGGCAAATCGCCGGCGTTATACCTGTCTTAATTTCGTTTACGTCAGACGTGTTTCGTAATTATCCTATAACTCGGCCGATTAATTTTATCTGACCCTTCAAACAATTCCGCATCACCTTTTTACGGTTATTGAGAAAATTAATTTAAAGCACCTTTTAACCTGCCGGTAGCTACGCTTTAGATTTTAACATCAGATTTTAGCTTCAAGAGCTATCCTTTAACAACTTTGAAGTTTTTTTCTTTGCGAATATTAAAAGCAAAGTATAAGAGAGGAATAAGTAGAAGTCAATTAATAATTTTTTAAATAATGCATTTTTAAAAAATAACGCATATGCTGTTCCAAAGTAACGATAAAATAAGTAAGACACAGCAGTGAGATAAAAATAAGCTGTTATTAAACGGACGTATTGTCGTTCTAATGTAAATTATTAATTTACTTTAGAGAATAATCCCTTCGTGTCTTCCAGATCTGTCCATTCGTATCTCGAACTTTCCGATTCGTAACTCGGTGCGTGTTCAATAACATGTACTCGATGCAAGCCGGTTAGTTGCTGCATACCTTCGCGAAACTTGGGCAAACCTGATAGACTCCGAGATTCATATTTGCGCAGCGGAGATGTTAACGGAGTCCGGGATTCGACGTGCTCCCTTTGAAGCTTCCTGTAGACGGTGGTCCCGCCGTGCAATGGCATCGGGAAACGAGATCGCGGAGCAAATAGCGTGTTCGTGCAAACAGCCCGGCGTCTATCGGGCTTGCCCATGTCCGCTCTGATGCACTACCGCTGGCTCCGAAGACTGACTCGGATACATGTCCTGGGTATTCCTTTCGCTCGCGTTTCATCGACCGCGGTGTGGATACGCGCCTCGAGGAGAATCTGCTGGTAGATAGCAAACAATTTGCGATTCCGTGTGCTTAGCTTTCGATCATACCTTTCGATACGCTGAACGGATAAATAACCTAGCGAAAATACGAATTTAAGAATAAGAAAATAAAAATTGTTGTGAAAAAAAAGCAAAGGAGAATTAATTTTTTTTATAATTATCGGCTTCAATCAGCTATTGCTTTAGAGGGACTCTGAATTGTTTTGTAATCATTTTTTTATATATCTTTTTATTTTTATAAATTGTGTGTGTAGACATGTCTCCCATTCATTTCTATTAATATTAAGTGATTATTATAAAACTAGCAGAGAGCACACGATAATCCGAAAGAGCTAGAAGTTTAAGGACTAGATTCACAAAGCCATGCAAAAACTTGCAGTTATAGAGTGTAACGAATCGTTAATTGCGCGGCGTCATTTCGCGGATGCATCTGCGTGGCTTCGTCTCGGTCGACTGGAGTTCAAGCTGGTGCATTTCCTGAGGGATGTGCAGCCAGTCGGTGGTGTAGAAATCCCGCTGTGAGATCCTCGCCTCCGTGCACGACGGATCGATTGACGGCAATCGATGTACATGCATCTGACGTATGCAGCCGAGCGCGACTGCAATCTCTCTCTCTCTCTCTCTCTCTCTCTCTCTCCCCCTCCCCCTTTCTCCCTGTCTTCCTCTTTTTTGCCTGCCGCCCCACTTTCGTTTCCTGGCAACCTATATAGCTTCTTTTTACTCGTTGGCATCAATCAGTGTTCGATATTCGTACAGGATATATAAATTAATCAATAATATTAAATCTTCATTAAACATTGCGAATAAATCTTAAATATCTAAATTATAAATATTTAAGTTAATTTCATTAAGGATTTAGAGAAGAAAAGAATATATGATAAACTGATTTAATTAAAAATACAGGAAGGTAGAAAATACTAAGTTAATTAGATTTTAATTGATTAAAATATATTAATCTAATTAAAAATTTACTATTAGATAATTCATAAGTTGCTAGTATTCATAAAAATTAATATTAATATTATTATTATTATATATTTATCATACATTTCTCTAATGTTTTACTTTTTTATTTAAGATTTTGATGTACTCTCTCTCTCTCTAACTCTTTCATCATTTTATTTTGATCGATGCATATGAGAAATTATAATAAGATGGATGAGAGATTATAATAAAATTCGTAGATGTCGAGAACGCAAAAGTTTCCAACTTTCAAATCGCTCGACTGTATAAGAGTTTCATCATGCCTGTTTAATTAATTATCGATTCGCGAAGAGGAAAAGAGAAATTTGCCATGGTTTACCATGAATAAAATGGATGCAGTTCGTTCGATCGCGATTTTTCGTTATTCGTAAGACTGTAGGGTCTTCGTATACAGGGCGATTGAAGGTGAGGGCATAAGTTAAACAGTACAGCCGGTAGGGAAAGAAACGACAGTGAAAAAAGGTGCAAGAGAGCAAACGCCGTTGGTAATCGATATCAAGTGGAGAAGCTTTTCACGAAGGAACGGTTTTCTTCGAAAGGAAAGAGTCCGCCTGAAAAACAGCCAACCATTCTAACGTTGCTTTTCAAACGATGAGAATTCGTGCGAGAACGAGGAAAAGATGTCGATTATAATGGCATTTTGATTAAATTCCGTTTACATCGAACGATAAAGTTGATCGCATGCATGTTACGCGAAAGAAATGTGCAATATGAAGATACATTTTCATTTTACGTCAAAGAACTCATTAATATGCTCGTTCGGTCATCATAAAAAACTGCAAAATGATATAAAAACATTCGCGATGTTATTAATTATCTTCCAAATATATTTTATATTACGTACGGGCATACATCTGAGATATATCCGGCGGATGTAAAAGTCCAGCTGTTATTATTTCACTGCTATGTAAATGTATCCGCTTACGTAAATGTATGCGCACTCTAATGGACTTTCCATTAATAGATATTATATAAAAAGTAGATTGAAAGTTTTTTTCTGATCGCCTAACATAAAAGTGATATGCTGCGAAATATTTTATCAATATACGTTAGCGAGATGCCTTAGCCTATTGAATATTAATGAAATCGTTTGCGTTCGATTAGCGGAATATTGGCGGACGACAATACAATCTTCTCATGCTCCGTTTCCACTTCTTGTGCGTTCTTCGCACATTTTGCTGCTTTGCACTTCGACGTTGAAATATCATCAATCTAGTACGACCTTCGTAATTGTCTCGCCACTTTTCCTCGATCAATCTTTCGCCCTACAATGCCGCTATTTCAATTAAGCAGCTCGATGACCGCGTTCTTTCGAATTACCGACATCTAAATATAGTATAGTGGAATGCAAATAAAAAGACGCAATATAATTGTTCGTGACGTAGCTTTATAATTTTTTCTGACAATATATTCCTGATTATAGCACGTATGTATAAGTATACAGCATAAGTTTGCATAAAAACCTTTGTCACTCTTTCAACAAACGAGAATTATTATTAAATCTCGTTAATCTTCGATTTACAGTGGCCTTCGCGAACGCATCATTTGTAAAATTTGCCACGCGTGGCTTGACGTGTTGTTGCTCAGAACCCTTCATTTATAAGATGCGTCAGCGAATTTTCTCTGAACTCTTCGTGCTGCGACAGCAGATCGATTATAATAGCATATAGGATGTGCCAATATTGCAAGAAAACTTATATTGACGATAATAACAATGTTTTTTGGTGATGTTGAGTTATTGCTGTTCAAAGTTGCGTATATATATGAAATATATTACCTCAAATCTATGTTAAAAATATATTAAAATGTTTCCCCTAAAATATTACATCTCATTTTTAACATTATAACATTAAATAATCTATAGGTATGTACTAATCTACGTTGCGAAAATAATAAGTGATTTTTCGATATTAAAATTTGCATTTTTGAAAAATAATGCGAGTACAGCAAAATAAATTGTGAACATTATTTTACTTACATAATGCATTTACAATGATGTGCTTTTACTATGACAGGTAAAAAATAGATGAAGCTCATTAATATTACACGAGAATTGTAAGTAACGTGACGAGAGCTTTTTGAGTCGGCTTGCGCGTGAACGAAGGGGCAACTAATTTTTTTCCAGATAATAAATTGCTTTGTCACTTATTACTCTGTTTTCTTCCTATATCGCCTATATATTATCATTTTCCGAAATTTCTTAGCCTCGGTTTTCTTTCGAAAATAATAATCAATGTTAGGGCATTTCTCTTTTGCCAGAGGAAACCGTAAATTTCCCCCATTTCCTTTCTTGATGATGATATTGTACAATTTTCCCCTCAACTGCTCACCGACGGCTTTTCTACAGTTTCCTAATACGGATCTGTTTTATAGCCGGATAAACGACCCGTCTTCTTTATCGTCATCACGAAAAAACTAATTCGAAGAGAAAGTTCTTCACGTAATTGCTCTAAACAAATATTGCATTAATATACAATATTTATCAAATAAACTTACATAATTTTTTATTTATATTATTACATTATGATTTGCAAGTTTAGGCTTTAACACACACTGTAAAAAATAAAATGTTAATTTTAACTCAAAGAGACGTCGAGTGGATTTTCTGAAACATGCAAAAATGTTAAAATTAACACAAAAATGTTAATTTTGACATTTTTGCTTAGAAAATCTACTCAACGTCTTTGAGTTAAAATTAACATTTTATTTTTTACAGTGCACACACACACACACACACACATTACAAAAATTGGACGCCTTTGACTCTTTTTGGTTTTCAAATAAAAGTTCAATCTATTTATTTTATTATATTATATCGCAACTCATTAACTTTCACACTGAAAAAAGAGTTTCGTATAATAAATAAACATCAAATGTTTAGTGAAATAATGCTAATTAAATATTTGGTTAATATAACTAAACATATAATTTTATCTTTACAAATATTTAGTAAATATTATCTCAAACATTACGTTAATAGTAGTACTTTCTAAATATTTGTAAAGGTAAAATTATATGTTTAATTATATTAATCAAACACTTAATTGGCATTATTTCATTAAACATTTTATAGTTATCACCAAAATTTTTTTTCAATGTGGTGTTTACAGATGCATATACTGCGATAATTACAAATACGTCCAAAATAACTTATACACATGTTAAATAAATGGATGAATGATATCTTTCAGATTTCCGGTCAATAGTAAGACGTTGCAGATAATGGTTCCGATGTAAAAAAAACTTGATATCATGCTGCGGTTAATATTACGTCATAAAATATTACGGCAAGATAATACTACGACATAATTTAATTCGACCTCTTTCTCTACGAAGGTTACGGGTTGAATTGCGTTCCTCATTCGCGTTATTTGCAGGACGTCATCGTCACTGCACTCTCGAGGCGGAACTCGCATGCTCGCGGGAGAACTCGTCCGCCGCGGCGACAGCCAATCCACGACAGCAGGATTGCCCCGATAAGATGGAAGTTTAGATTAAATCGTGAATATTTAAAGCTCAGTTCTCGAGGGACGCGTGTTTCCTCTCACGCGTGCTTTCAGTAACGAAAGGTTTACTAAAGGGCACTCGGATACGTGACATTCGATAAGAGAAAGGTTATGCAAGTTCTTTCGATGATTATAATCCTTGTTTGGAAAATCAGCTTCTCCATGTGAAAGAAAAAACTACTTTCCCCTTGATTAATTATTCGATAAAAATATTTGACGATAAAAGTTTTCTTTAACTGGACTTTAATATATCTGCGTTATTAACAACTATAATCTTAATAAGTAATTATAACAATAACATCGCAAGTTTAACAAATTAAGTAAAAAATAACTTTAAAAATATTATTGTTTTGTTTTTAAGAATAAAATCACTCGGTAATGTAATATTCAAGATGAAAGTAGGAAAGAGAGAGATTCTGATTACTATATTAAAACACAATAAAAAGATTTCAATTATAAGTTTCTATAGTATACTTCTCGTAACATCTTGTTTAATCACGAAGAATAATATTTTTTGTTGTAAAATGACTTATATTGAGATTAAATTAACGTAATAATATTTTTACAAGATAACATTTCTTGTAATAACAAATTGAAATTTAAGCAATTAAAAAAGACGTATCTTTTTTCACATTAGTTATCACAGCATGTTATGCAATGCTGTGATAACTAATGTCGCAGCAAACATTTTTGGTCAAGTGATAAAAATTTTTATCAGAGCAAAAGTATACATATTAAAGTTGATGAATAAAAAATAAATGTCTAAATATCTTTATATTTTTAGTTTAAAAAAGAATATAAATATATCATGAGATTATATGTTATGAAATATATAACATACGTTTAGCAATTACATGTTTTTTTACAAAAATTTTTTAATAAATATGTATTACAAATTCAAGGACTCGGGCCGAAAAATTTTGGTCCGCATAACGGTGCGAGACTAAATCTAACTTTTGGTTCTTTTATTATAACAGTTATTGAGTTGGGTTTTGAACCACAATCATAACCAGATCGAAATTTTAATCCATAATGTAATTTCAAAATAATTCTATTATTTTGTATTTTTTTTATTATTTAATTGGCTTTGATATTGTTCGGTACTTGATCAAATTAATTTCTGATATAAAAAAAATGTTTCCGCCCGGGATCGAACCGGGGACCTTCCGCGTGTTAGGCGGATGTGATAACCACTACACCACGGAAACTTGTTCCGAAGAATGTCATTCAGTTTCAGTAGTGTTCGGCAATATAGGTTTCTACTTTAAATTGTCACAAATTTACATCACAATATTTACTTAAACATTACTCTCAAATATTTATAGTTTACACTGTAAATCTATATCAAATTTAACTTAATTTAATTTGTCATTGCTTTTACTCAATATATCATTATTTTATAGTAAAAAAGTCATTAAATTTACAATTATATAATGTCAAATTTAACCATAGTTTTAATACAAAATAACGAATAGTTTAGAATGATTAAAGTTTTAATTGTTCTATAAACTATTTATACATACTTTAAACTACAAATATTTAAGTAAGTAAATATTATGATGTAGATTTGTGATAATTTAGAGCAAAAATCTATATTGTTGAACACCACTGAAATTGAAAGACTGTTTTCCTAACAAGTTTCCGTGGTGTAGTGGTTATCACATCCGCCTAACACGCGGAAGGTCCCCGGTTCGATCCCGGGCGGAAACATCTTTTTTTCCATCAGAAATTAATTTTAAAAAAATAAAATTAAGTAACAATATCAGAGCCAGCTGTTAGATACAATAAAATAGAATCGTTTTTTAAAGATTTTTATTTTAACATGCATAGTATTTGTTTACCCTCATTAAGAGTTAATAAAGTAGCAGCTGCCATTATTACCATTTTGCAAATTAAGGTGGAAGTCCCGAGTACATTTTTCTCCAAACTGGCTTTCTGCCAAAGTTCTGTATCCCCTGTTGCAGTCACTGTCTTAATTGCTGAACATTATGTAAAATGAGGGATTTGTGAAATAGCTGCATAGAGGAGACATAATTTATAATGCTCTGTGCAGCATGGTGCACGTGGACCGATACATAATTTACTAATTACATCTGCGACTATAATTAGCATAATCGATAGCGTTCACATAATATATAGGTTGTAATATATAGAGCGTTTCCGTGGTGTAGTGGTTATCACGTCCGCTTAACACGCGGGAGGTCCCGGTTCGATCTCGGGTAGAAACATATTTTTTGCCTTTAGCTTTATAAAAATATGACATTATATTTTTGACGTGTATATTATATTTGTGAAAAAAGAGAATACTAACTCGCAATCATGTAATCAGTATGTTGATAAAATCGTCTAAACATAACCAACAAAATTATAATGACCGAAAGCATATCCCTAAGTCAGAGTATTTAATGCAATAAAGTATTTAAAATAGGTAAAAATAATTTTTGTCTTAACGAAAAAATGCATATTGATTTGTTTTCACGGAATTGATTTACATATATACCGTGTTATTAAAAAATTTTAATTAAAATCTAAATTTTCTGTAGATAGATAAATTTTGTTAAGATGATTTCCACTATATCTAGTAAAAAATAATTATGTTGATGAAGCATGGAAGTTACTTTATGATAATTCTGAGGAGTTTAGATTATTGTATCCATTTTGACACTCACGGTAATCAATAATCATCAAAGACAATGCGATATTCCGTCTGAGTGTGCGTATTACTCTCGAGAGAGCACTTGAGGAGATGAAATTATCCAACAATAGCGTGAGGGGCAAAGCCGTGTCTCAACAGAAACAATAGCAGTCGATTAACGGTAAACTGCCGATTAGAGTGCACGAAAGTACATGCATTATGCATGACACTCGTGTAACGATCGTGTTAACCCGCGAATCGAGTATGCGGGAGAGTCAGCGGGCCGTGCTCGTGAAAGTTTAATTCGGGCGATGTAAACTATCGACGCCATTAGTAAATCTACGCAACGCAGCACAGTTCAGGCATTCCTTTCGCTTCGAAAAACTGGTTCAACCGGATTTAATTCTCTCATTTCTTAAAGCACACCTCAGAGACTTTCTCTTTCTTGATATTAAAAATATTATAGTTGAAAAGTTGCATGAAGAATTATAATTTTTAACTTTCTTTGCCTCTCTCTCTCTCTCTCTCTCTCTCTCTCTCTCTCTCTATCACTCGCTTTTCATAATCGTTTATTATCAAATTTTCAAAGAAATTGTCGCAAAATGAGAAAAAATTGGGCAATTAACCAATTAGATAAAATAATTCTTAAAAAGCAATTTAAAAATCGTATTTTTATTGGAGAATTTAAAAAAACGGAGTGTTTCAATATAAGATATGATTTAATGATATAAATTAGTAATATTTTGATAAAATTTACAAACTTCACTTGCATTATGAACGCAATAAAGTATTTTACGCGAAAGTCTTGTGGTGAATACATATGCGTATTCCGCGTGTACGTAGCGCAATCACAAAGTCCCCGACTCCAAAGGATTGACCCAGAAAAACGCCAGATTCACGACGCGAAAGTGGAAGCCGCCGCGCCGTTCCGGCTTTCGTGGAGTTCTTAAGCTTGCAAGTTATAATACTTTGTCTCAGAATAGGAAAATGCGGTCTAGACCTTTCCGATATATCCCTCCTTATTGTCGTTTTTTGTTTCCTCTTCCTCAATCCGAGCTTTCTCCACGGTTCTTTTTATTCCGCGCCGATCTTGGATACGTACAAGTTTTATGAATATCATCGCTACCCTACTGCCCTTAAATCCCGATTTTGTTTTTTTTCGCTTCTCACGACTTCAATAAAGTTTTGCCTCCGGCCACTAATGTATTCCCGTGAATATTCCAGTAAAAAAATGAGATAAAGAAACAATTATATATAAAATAATTTTTATATATAAAATAATATGTATAAAGTTACATATATATATATATATATATAAAATAATTCTCTACTCTACCTAAATATACAATACATAAATCTTAAGCTAGCAAAGCTTTAATTACTTCTACAAAACTATCGATATTATTCCTTTAATTTATACGTTTACAAGCAAGAAAGTGTATAAAGACATATGTGCAATTTCCTATTATCTTTTCAAATAATTCGATTTCCTTGTGTGCAATACGTACACACATACACACACAAATCACGTTTCCTTCTTCTACAAGATCAAGAAATTCTTGAAAAATCGAAGGATTTTGTGATAGTTTTTCTCTTTTGTCGTCCTCTCGGTCGATGCACACGATGTAACTGCACGCGATCGCGCAACGGCGATCGTGCGTGCAAGGTAATTTAATTACAAGTTGTAAAAGCCGACATTATTGTCCGTCGTTGTAGTTTCGCGAACTCAATCCTATCTAACTTTCGGCTTGCCGATGCCGCGATGTTTGCGTTCCGCTTTTGTCGTACGCGCGCCTGCCACTCGTGCAATTTGTGTCGTGTTGGCGATGCATCCCGACATCCGGTATTACAAACGTATTTACAGAGCGCTTTTAACGATCAAACAAAAGGCAGGAGACTAATATTTCAGAAGAAATAAAAATCTTTAAATTTTATTACGTAGAAACCAAATGTTAAAATTTTATTGTGAGACACAAAATGTACGTTTTGCAATATTATTTATATTATTTATATTTTGTATAAATAAGATTTATTCTCACATAGTATAAAGAGAAAAAATCCAAGATTAAATTAACATCAAAATATATATTATAATAAACATAAAATATAATATATTGTTTAAAAATTTATTATGATTTGCATTTTATGGGGTAACTTCATTATTTATGCCGCGCGAAGATTTATATGTATACCGTATAAAATTGGTCCCCCAACTTTTGAAAAAATTAACGACTAATTTTTTTATTTGCACCTTTAGTTAAAAATCATAGTTTTGAAGATGTTCAACATTTAGGTTCAAATCGCAATTATTATTTTGCGTATAGTAATTAACTTTTAATTGGTAATTGCGATTTGAATCTATCTGACATGAATCGACGATCCTCGAAACTTCAATTGTTAATAATTTTTTAACTAAAAATATGCAAACAAAACAAACTACGCAGATTGGATTCAGTGCATCAAATGCAATAAATGCATTACATGTAGGTACTTCATAATTTCCAAAAAATATGCAAAGGATTAGCATTTTCCATTATTTTATTTATACATTTATTATTTTTATTCATTCATAAAACTTCGTAAACACATTTAATAAATTATTGTGTCATTTTATGTCTTATTTCTATTTCTCGTGAGTTGTATATCTCATCACAATAAGATACAAAAAAACAAGGGTTAAAAAAAATTTTTTTTAATATAAAAAATATTAAAAAAAATTTTTTTAATAGTAGTAAACTATGTAAAGTTTTAATTGGTATAATATATTTATCTTAAACATAGTAAACAATACTTTATGAATTAAGTTTACAATAGATAGAGTATATCAGAGTTACTTTAAATATATTATATATTAGCAAAAAACAGACAGATATTTTTGTAATAAAAGAATAATATTTAGAGGAGGTGTAAATTTAGGAAATTCTTATTAAGCCTCCTGAAAATATTTATTAAAAAATTCGGCTATAAATGGAGAGATATTTTGTATTAGTGTTTTAGTATAAAGCTGTGCTTGATCTGCTGGTGATAATTGCAATAAGTTCCGAGAGAACGATAATGCAAAGGGATGGATTTTAGACAAGTAAGGGAATAATGCATAATTATTATGTGACGAAACAATCCTGGAATAGAATGCTCGTCTGACCTGGCCTGGCGGCTTTCGTTGTGGTGGATATTTCACGTCGCGTCGATCTAGCAGCTGCAGCTGCAATTTGGCTCTTGCGTGGCGTAAACTGGTATCTCGAGAGATATTACACGATTACCATATGCGTGCGTGTGTATGAGTGTGTGGACGCAGCGAGACGGCACAGTGCGGGGGCAAATTGCGCTATCAACAAAATTGCGAACACTGTCAGCTCGCACAATGTTAGTTTACCATCATTTTAGTTTAGTCATGTCGCAAATGGATAATTTATCCATATTATTTTTACAACAACGTATACTTACAACTTAATTATGAAATGCACCAATTGACATAGTCAAAATGCATTTTCATTTTTTTTTTTAATGTTTAATCATCTATTTTTTTTAATAAATTTATAATAATAAAGTATGTAAATTAAAAAAATAAATCATCGATAACTTTATATAATAAGTAAAATTAATAATAATAATAAGATATGGTAAAGTACAATTAAAAATTAATGATCTCTAACAATAATCTTGATAAATATTGTTTATCATAGAATACTTTTTATATAGTAAAGTATAATTTTTATTTTTTTAGTAATAATTATTTATAATTATAAATACTGTCTAAAAGGAAAGAGAATACAACTTATCTTGAAATTATACATTATTGAACCAGAATATTCGAGCGGGCATCGACCTTGTGGTCTATTTTGCTAGGTAGAGCAAGAACGCAGGGAAGAAGCGTAGAGTTAGTAGTTAGTCAGGACTCGTAGGATGTTCGGCACGTACCGCGATATCGGGTCGACGAGGATCAAAACTTTAACTTTCCTCGGGCAAGATTTTTCCTCGTAGCTTTACCGAGGTTACGAACGACTTGAGGTTCGTACCTGACAAATCCTTCGTATCCCACGTGACTCATAATTTCTCGATATTATTCGTGATTAAATTGAATTAGGCATTGTGAATAATATAATTTGATAACGATTATCGCGCGCTTGTCAAAAATTGTTATAAAAATGAAATTATTTATTTTAATATTTAATATTTTATATATATATGTATATACATATATATATATATATATATATAATGAATCGTTATATTAATTATTATTTTTGTATTACATTATTACGTATTTTTGTATATACGTGATTGTTATATTTTTTTTTACTCCTAAAGTATAATTTATATTCATCTTTGTTATCCAAATTATCTCAAAATTTTTTATTTTATATTCGCGAGAGAGACGTTAAATTGTAATTTTTCTCTGGTAAAAATTTTTGAAGATTTTTTACAGAAAGCTAATTAATTTTGTTACAACTTTATCTTACGCGTATTCGGTTTTCTGAGTTTAAATATTCATTTGGAGCTACCGTTAAATGTCGCTGTATCGGTGTTTTTCCTTGTTTCGTCACAGCATTTTCTTCAACTTTCTTACTTTCTTCTACGACCGCGACACAGCATTGCGATGGCTGAACAGGATTATCCTGAAATTCTGCCGGTGAGAGAACGAGGGACCGCACGAGATATTCCAGGTGCAGTGGTAATGTCTTGCCGAGAAGAGTTGAAGACGAATGATCCGCGGAATATCAAACTCTCGAAGAAAGCCCACGCGAAAGGATTATTTTTTTCTCACCGACACGAGCAATGTGAGATCATATCAAACACCATCGTCACGAGTAAAAGGTGGCCCTTTCAGCCGTTTAATGTTTAATCTATTCCGATAAAAGCTTTTGCGGAAACAGGTTACAACTTCGCACGTAGGAGACGTGCACGGGAGAAAATTCTTTGTGTACATGGTCCATTTATGGATATCTCTGGTGCTTTGAAATACTGGGTCAAGTATTGGTCGACCTCGTTCTCGTTGTCAAGTGAGAAAAGAGCAGACAGAAACAGATTTACTTAAATATGTATAGGTATTATACATATTTCAAAATAAGAAAGAAAATCATGAATAAATTTTTATTTTAGATTGCATTTATAAAAGTAATATCCCAAGGAGTACAAAGTTTTGAGAAAGTTTATACCTTTGTAAAACGTTTATATATCATTTACATATAAAAAAAATTATATGACTAAAAAGTTAATGTCGGTTATACAATTATTTGTAGTTTTTAAAACGTCTATATAAACACATAACATTTAGTCAATATATGTATATTCATTAGAAATTTGTATGACGTCTATACGACTCTACACAAAGTAATTATGCCCTATGTCTCGTCCGGATGGATATAACTATGTAGTCGTGCTCCTGCACGCACATTCGCAACAGCTTTCAAAGAATAGCGCCAAAAGGAAAAAGCGCTGCCTCGTGAGCGTCATGTCTCTCTTTTTATTTCCGACTCGAAACCGTTTAAGGCATTAAACCCAAACGATTAACCGCTGGATCAAACAAGGCCTTCAAGAATGCGGAGTCGATGTAGCTAGATTTTCGGCTCCCAGAAATGCTTCAACTTCACGAGCAGCCGAGAAAGGAGTCGCTACGAATTTAATCAAATGGGCTGGATTTGGAGAATCCCGAGTTTTCACTGATTCCTACAAGAGACCAATTATCAACCTGGAAGAATTTACTAATGCAGTCCTTCTGTCTTGAAAATTTTTTCTTTTTACTACTGCGCTAGAAGGTAATCAAATATATTTGTTTGAGTATACATTCTTGCTGAGTATAAATCAGCTTAATAAGGACAGTTTCTTTTAGTTTCCGAACAAATCGCTTCTTTGAACATCTACATAGTTATATCCATCCGGACGAGACATAGGGCATAATTGTTAGATTGAACGAACTCACCTGTGAAGTTCAATCCTGATTATGCCCGTGGTCTCGTCCGGATGGACCACCCGCCCTTTCTTTTTCTCCCACCCTTAAAACAGCGATTTGTTTCTTCAACTGCTTGGAACTAATGACATGGCGACGCGCTGCCGATGCGCGGGAGCGCTAACGGGCGCTAGTACATGACGCTCACGAGGCAGCGCTTTTTCCTTTTGGCGCTATTCTTTGAAAGCTGTTGCGAATGTGCGTGCAGGAGCACGACTACATAGTTATATCCATCCGGACGAGACCACGGGCATAATCAGGATTGAACTTCACAGGTGAGTTCGTTCAATCTAACAATTATGTAGTATTTTTTTTAAGATTTTGTAACGTCTATACACAACTTATTATATGTTAACAATCTTTTAATACTCATTACAAGTTTTTGAACCATCTTTACAATTGTTTATGAATTATAATCGTTTTACGATAATAAATGTCATTGTTTTTAAAATGTTTATGTAATTCCGTATATTTTAATTCGACTTTTGAGTCATGATGTCAGGTTTTTAGGACATTCATACAACTGCAAACACAAACGTTGCGTTGAAATACATAATGTGTATATTTATAAAACGTACATTAAAACTTTGTGTACGTTATGTAAAACTTCATAAAGTTAAGTTAAGCTATAATTATCATATATTAATCTGCCTTGTGTGTATATATGTATATGTTCATTAATTTTAATAGAGTCAAATCTGGGTAAATAAAATCGCACCGAAAAATTGCTAACAATAAGTAAAAATTTTAATCGCATTGTCGTTAATGTTGTGAAACGTGAAAAGTGAAAAAATATATATATATTAAATTTTCACTTTTCATGTTTCCGCACAAGAGGAAAAGTCACATACTCGATACCAAGGAGTCAAATAACAGTCGATTTCCAAACTGTCGAGACAAGCGTGCGATTATAGCTCAAGTGTTAACGTGTTAGATTTCCATAGATTTTAGGTTCAAACTCCGTCGAAACCACATGCGTTTTCATAAATATGTACTTGCGTGTATAAATGTTCGGGACATCTCAAATTTAGTAATGAATATCATGATATAAAAAAATATAACAATAAAAAAATATTTAATTTTGATTATTTTAATATAATAATTTTGATAATTATTGAAGAAAGTTGTATTAACGTCTGTACGTGGTACTTAAGACAATCCATTAAGACGTTATTTTATATTTATTAATGATTTGTTGTAAAACAGTAGTATATTACAAGTTTTAATGTGATTAATATAACGTTAGAAATTAATCGTATAGATTCTCCACTTTTTGAAAAGTCACAAAGTTTTAAAAAAAGTCGTATAAACATTTCTATAATACTCTATTATCTATATAGATTTTGCTCCTTAGGATAAAACACTTAGTAATGATTCTCTATCTGAATTATAAGTTATTTCAATAAAGTATTTTTTATCTCTCTATGCTTTAATAGAAATGTATGGAATTGTATTATAAAATAATGACAAAAATCCCAATTTTTTAATATAAATTCTTTAAATATTCAAGATGGTTTATGACAGTTACATTGCGATACAAAAATTAGTTATTCAGTAAATAAATAAAATATTAATTTGTTCTAAATCTTTGTAACTAACCGGTAAAAATTGCAAAAAATGTGTAAATTATTTTGAATGCAAAGTGCTTATAAAAAAATCATTTAGATTTTTATTGTTTTTCAAATTTTGGTTTGTAACAATAAAAATAATAACAAATAAAATAAATAAACTGACAAAATGTAGTCATTCAGAAAATAGCACGTTATAAACACAACTTCCATGTGTAAATAGTTTGTTAAAAATATAAATATTAATATATGTATGTGTTGTGTGCTAGAAACCTTTATTATATTCTTTAAACAGTTTGATTGATAAGCAGGAAGTAACGAATGATTATTTTTTATCAAGCATTCTCTAATTTTCTATTTTAATGTACTTCAGGCATCAATATGACGATATACAATTCTACAATCAATTATTCATAAATAGAATAATTGTTGATGTTTTACTGGTTATTTTTAATTAAGAATAACTAGATCTATGTATTTCTGAATTTTTAAATTTAAATTTAACTTATTTTTTATACATTTAATCTTACAGTATTTTTTAATTAGTATTCTACTTTTTTAATCTCGAATTTTTTTTTGAAATACTGAAGTCGTAATTTTAATATGTGAATTTTTATATCTGTATTGAGTTTTAAAAAAATTGACAGCAGCAGGAAAACGCTACTAGATTGAGAATCTTTCGAGGTGTTATTCTTTTTATTTCCATGCTAGAAATAGAGGTATTGCATAACATTTTTTTAGCAAATAATCTCTCTGAATTTGCCAGTAGACAAAGTGCAATATATCATTATTGAATTTTCCTCATCATTATGTATGTATAAATCATTATTCAGTATAAATTAACGCAATTAGAGATCCTCTGATTAATTATAATATAAAAACTATAATGTAAAAATATATTTTTTTTAAATGTTTGTTACAAATACAGAGGATAAAGACATAAATAAATACATATTTACATATATGTAGATACACCATGCATTATAACATTATATCATGGAAATGTGTATATATATTCTCATAAAAATATATTTCAAAGCTGAATGGATGACCCATTTTTGTTATAAAATTTTTATTATAAAAGAGTTTAAATTAACTTTTTGTTTTTTATTATATTCATGCTATTTTAGTATTTAATGTTTTGATATGAAAAGTAGAAATAAAACGTAACATATATTTCTACTGAAAAAGAACACTGGACTTAATCCCTTTAGAAAACAAGTTTCTCAAATAATGTGAGAAAAAAGCTTATCGTTGTCACGTAAAATTTATCTTCGGCCACTATAAAACCATAAAAGCGGAGCAGAGAAAGAGGACTGAAAGAATCCAGAAGTAGAAAAAATTCTGTGCTATCGTAGTTTCCAGACCGGTGAAAATCAGTGCCACCGTCACCGTCTGGGTAAAGTAGGCTGGAAACAGATACGACGTCAGTTTACGATCTTTCCATGAAAAGAAATCATCTTGCTTCTAGCGAATGGTTTATTTCCCTTTGATTATTCGCCCTTCTAGCAAGACGAGCGCGAAGTTTTTTAGTATATGTGCCGCAGGATGATTCACCCCTGAATAATAAACGGCAAAATTTATGGTTCAGAATATAACGGGAAACGTGTTTCGTCGGAGAGACAGAAAAAGAGGAAGAAAAATATAGAGAGAACAAATCAATCAAATATGGTCCAGTTATAAACTGGCAACTTCTTGACAGAATCGGGTCATATAATACTCTTCGATCTTTGATACTTTGCGTTCAATTTTACCGCTATATCAAATTTTTTAATTTTTAATCGATTTCTGAATGTTCTGTGTGCTTCCTCCAATAAAACTAGAAATGTCGAACTTTATTTGTCGATTCGCTTCATTCGCCTCTGTCTTCAATCTTTGACGTGAAAAAATTTATATCTCGAATGCTATATTTGTTAAAGATCTTATTAAGAAGTTATTTTAACGAATATTGCTCTTTTTTTATTAGAAAAAAAGCACAAATGCAAAATTTTCTGCTATGAAAATAGGAACTATATAAATAATTCCACTAATCGTAAGTACACAAATATACAAAGTTTACTTTAGTGATGGTCAGCGTACTTTATGATTGTATAATTATTACATCATGTTAGAAACTTTGCTAATAATAATTTTACGCAAATTCCAGAGCCTTTACTCTAATTTTCTCAACATGATGAAGCACATATACACACACACGCACGCACGCACACACGCACTTTTTAAACATCGCTTGAGAGGATGAACTTGATATAGTTTCCCTGGCTCACCTTTGATGTTTGCTCTTAGATTCAATGGCTCGAATTAATACTTTTCACTCCTCTGGGTGTACTTAAGAGCTCTTGAAGACAGGTACAAAGCCACCACGACGGATGCCAGCAGAAAGGGGGTGCTCGAATTTGGATCTTAATTCAAAATTCCCTTGTAACAAGAGAATTGTAACAAGGGTTGTCGTACCGTATTGGGTATTGCTTGATATTTGATACAATTAGTTTGCAATATGAAGTTCTGTGTAATCTTAAATTGCTTAATTCAAAATCTTAAAACTAATATTAACAAATAAAAAATTATTTGTTTAAACATAAAGAATTTTTTCGCTTTTTTTTAAACATAAGTTTTATTAAACGCAAATACAAACGTACATGTATAGAATGTAAAAATGATAAAAAAAATTTTATACTCTTCTCAAGAAATACATAAAGTTAAAATTACTTTATAATTATAGTTATTCTTTGTACTATGTACATATAATGGGAGATATACACTAATTTTAAATTGTCTTTTGTTCGATTATTGTTTAACAAAAATTCTACGAAAAATAATTCGAAAGCCGAATGAATATTCGACGAAGAGATATAGACGAAGAGATACGTCAACACTTTTAAAAGTCTTTTATCACAAACTGGAAACTATGCGTGATAGGAAGGAATGGCGGAAGATCAGGAGAAAAGCAGAGTCTCGTTTAAGCGCGCTTAACGCGCCATTATCGTATTACGTAGCAAAAGTGGCAACGTGGGCATTAAAGGTGCACACGGACAGCCGAAGGTACGCAAGAAGGGTGGGTCTTCGAAAAGGACGAGACGATATTACATTCTGAATAACGGTGCGCATGAAAAGAAGACCCCTTAACCGAAATGCTCTCTTTTCATAGCGCGCGCTTCTTTTCTTCTTTTTTTACCCCCATCGCGGATTCGGCGTACGTGCGAACGGTTTATTCGTCTGGAAAAAAGGACAGAGATTTTAGACGGACGGCGAATCACCTTTCCTGCCTTATTCTGTAGAAAAGTAGCACAGTTGCGAGCAAAGTGTACGCGCGGGGACACGCCCGGAAATTCCTCGGCTTTACGAACTTTCGCGTTCGCTTCGTTCCGCCCTTCCGTTCTTCGCCGTTGACTCGTTCTTTTTGCCGTCGTTAGTGAGAAAGGATGTAATCGAAGGAAGAACGTCGTGCTGAAGAATATTCATTTCATGATTTTAGCTATTTAATGAAAGTTTAAATTACACGCGATCAATGAGATTAAAATTTAAATCAAATTCATTCAATGATCAAATTTACTTCCTGAATAAGTTACGGTAAAGTTATAATAAAGGAGTTTTATTATATATATATAAATTATAATTTTATTACTAAAGTATTTTTGGATTTTATGTGATTTTAAATAATCTTTTTTACTTTTTGGAATTATAAAAAAGAAAGTAAAAGAAGTATTCGAATTATTGTTATATATGTATAATATCGTTATAAATAAATGAATGCATGAGTCAAGATAATAAAGAATTTTTAAATAACATATTTTAAATATTTATAATATTTCTTAAATATTTATTTATAAAAATAAGTATTATTTATTTGTTATATATTTGTCATCATTCAGAGAAATTAATTTTATCACATTAATTTCTTAATTTTCTTTGGTATATTATCATATAATGAGAAATCTTGTATATATTTTTTATTTTTATATTCAGTATATCTTTATTCTGCGTTGACACTTTTTGATGATCTCTACGGGTACACATTTTTCCGAAATAAAATTGCTGAAGCTTGGAAGGGACAGTAGTACATAGTAGTACATAGTAGTCAGAGACGGACTTAGGAACGGTACTTTATTTCTCAGTTCGAACCTCGAATACCAATCATCGTCTCGTCCATCAATGTCGACGAGAAAAGGTCAGACGGATGCTTTTTCTACGTCGTGGAAAAGGCACACGAGTTTTGTAACAGTCACGACCTCGGTCTCGGCACGAATTCACAAGCTGGACCATAATTCACTTGCCGGTCAGATCAGTCAGCTGATTAATTCGAGCAAGATTAAAATATCGCTCACGTAAGGTTTGCTATTGTTACACTGTAACGTTGTAATGCAATTTTATCACGATGTTGACATATTTCACGCACGTAGCTGATACAAATCGTATTAAGTTTAGCTTATTCATTAATTCTAAATACAGCCAAATGTAAAAGTAACTCAAAATTACACGATGACAGAATTATTGTTATAATATTATATTTATAAAATTTTCAACCAATACTGTATTGAATACTTGATTTTTCTTTAATCGAGATACTAATGGTCTCTTGGGATTGGGATCGCGCAAAAATTGCGAATTAAATCTCTGATAAGTTTACATAGATATAAATGGATGGTATTGCACGAAATATTTTTACTGAAATTTTTTTGAAGTTCAGGATATGCTCGTGTGTACAAATTGCACGACACCGTGCAAACAGTCGCACGATAGCTGTAGCCAATTCAACGACACGGAACGATACTGGAGCACCTGTGTCCCGGGGCTTTGAATGGTATTGCGCAGGTATCCCCGAAGTGTTTGCGGTCACGCAACGGTTGAATCGGTGGAATTGGTCTGCTGCACCTTCTTCGTTATCAAAATGCACGTAAATAGACCGCGCACACACGATTCGGAAACGCATGTTACTATATCGTGAAATTAATCCGAATGCACTCATCTGTGAATAGGTAAATCTCTTCAAGACGTTTGGAAAAAATGATTGCTGATGTACATTAACTTTCTCACGATTTCGATAAAAATATAATAATATATATTCATATTTTTACACTTAACATTGGAATATATACTATATATACACACATTTCCATGAATTTAGTCTAAATTATTATATAAATAATGTATTAAAAAATTATACAGTTAAAAATAAAAAGATTCGATATTATTTATTATTAGATATAACATCTCCCACTATGGTGTTGTTAAATATTTCGTAATGAAAGCGTAACAACAGAAGCGACAGTTACAAGTTTCTGTAATACAATCGCACAGAGCTTAGATGTAAGCTGGGGGCAATTTAAGAAGCAATCAGTGTTTATCGAGGGGCGTAAAACTCGCCTGAAGTTTACAGGAGGGTGAGAGAAGATCCGAAGCGACCAGTCTTCGCTTCTACACTAGAAAAGCCCGATAAAGCACGATACAGAGGCTGTTCTTTTTTTATCTACCATTTATCTTGCACGCCGGTACGTCGTACGGCATCTGTGACAGAAAACGAGCCCGACAACAGAATCGGCTGCTCGTCGTGATTAAAGATACATCTCTTTACCAAAGGACGATGCTCGGGTCTTTTTCTTTCCTTGTTTGGTCATCCCCTCCATTATTTCGTATTCTTTATCTCATGGACGATCGGGGTGCTTTAAACGGGACAAGATTGTGTCGAATTATCTCAAGAATGTAATGCAATTAAATCCCCGCAAAAGTGTATTTGAAACTTAAATAGTCTCTCATGTTCAATTTGTTTAAGCAATTGCGGAAGTAACAATTACACATTCTAAAGCTTTATAAATGCGTAAAAGATAGAGCAATTTTATTGTTACGTATTACGATAACATTTGAATCGCGATTTAAGTCGATTGATTTGCGTCTCTCTTGTGTCGTATGATGACTCATTGTCGACCAAATAGTATCGGAAGAACAATTTCCGCTCTTTGCAAGATGAATCGTTCAAAAGGAGTCTTCTACCTTGATTAGAGTTGACCAATAATATACGAATAAGTACAATTACCATATCGAATTAACTCGGGCTGACCATTGCGTGACTATAACTACTTGCAGTCGACTCTAATGCGCTTCCATTAAAACCCGCATCGTCGGCATTCCCATGAAAATCGTGAGCGACTTGAGAATTTATGTGCTTGTCTTTTTGCAGTCAACGAGCTGTTCCGTAAAAATAATGTTCTATTAAATATTATTAAATATGAACAGATATTGCTTACTCTAAATTATCTACTATTTATAAATGTTATTTCGTTACGAAATAAATTCTTAGTTCTTAAGGACGTTCTCCGACTGCAATCGCCCCTACACATAGAAAGTAATAATTGACTACCACTCCGCTCTTTCACTTGTTTCATTATTTCCCTCTCGCTTTCGCTACTGCCGCCGCGCCGGTCGAAAACATAGCGGAGCTACTTACTTTGCTAAATGGTTTCTTAAAAATGAATACCGGAAGGCATATTCAGGAAAATTTCATATTATTCCTTGTAATATCAAGTTTTATGTCTCTTTGTTTCAAAAAATTCTAAAGAAAACTTTTTTTACAGTGAATAAAAAACCACTTTCGAATAAGCTTTAGATAGGGATTCTACGTTAAACGTTTCAACTTTGAAGTGGAATATCTCGATTTTTAATCCCGTAACGAGTACTGAGCTTCAAAGCATATGTTCAGAACACTAAAACAAGCTTTTTCTGTAAGTTTCAGAAAAATCTAAAGAAAATGGATTTTTCGGAGAACGTCCTTAAATCAATGTAACAAAAATAAGGCAAGTTTAAAAAAATTAAATAATAATTTTTTTAAATTTATATATATATATATCTAGAAAATAAAATAATAATATTTTATATATCTGCATAAATCAAGTTCTTTTATATAAGTTGTTTCTATATTTATATCAATAATACTTGATCGAGAAACTTAATTTATATTAAGATTAGTTTCTATTTTTATTATTATAATAAATGTGATTTATAAATAATTAATATCTCTCTCTCTCTCTTATATACTCACATACGTATGATATTAACGGTCATTCTCTTTTTTTCAGATTTATTTCCGGGACGCCTTTATAAATGAAGATAGTCATCGACAAGTGAGTGACATCAAAGTTTTATCTATTATTTTAATCCCGCAAATCGCGCTCAGATTTTTAGCTCGACTCTCGATTTGACAAACGCATTGTATCGCATTTTAAAAAATTCTCTTCTCAAATTCTCGTGAATCCGCGCGGCGATTTTTCTTTTTTATCAATATGTAAGTTCGACAGAGAAAAAAGCAAAATCGAAATCGACAACGCGATTTGTGCGCGCGATGCGACGAGCGCACATGTAAATATTGAAAACGACGGTATGGGCGGATGACGTGACGGTTTTTTCTCTAGAAAAGCAATTACCTGAAAAACAGACATTGCAGCGATTTTTTTCGCGTGCGCACTACTACAAAAAGTTTTATCCATAAATATCCCGTATTGTATTGTGCGTGAGTTGTATGTGCTATTTCCCTTCGATAGCAACTTTTTGCGAATTCAGATCTTTCCATCTCGTGAATCAAATCAACATTGTAAGATACATATATAGCTTTTTCCGAAAATCTTTTTGCAATCGACTACATCGAGATGAATATACATCCATCGAAACGTTATCCATTTACAATAAAAACGTGAATAGTAAAGTAAAATGCAAATTATCATAGAACGGTATAGACGTTTCTTTTGAATTAAAGACGTCTAAAATGTGAAAGAGATTAATTAATATTATTTGCCCAAATTGAGATTGATATATGTCAATTAACAGAATTGCAATATTAGAATTTTCATAGGAGATAATTAAAAATTATTCTAATTCGAAAAGTAAATGAAAAGTATCAAATTCTTTAATGTACGATATTTGTAATGATAGACATCGGAAATTTAAGAAAATCGTTAACCACACTAGAGGTTAATAAAATCGAAATATTTTCTGATGTTTTATTTACTTATCACATACAAATACATAATTCTATTAAAAACTGGATCAAATTGCGAGAATTCATGACGGAGATATCTAAAGAAAGGAAGAACTACTTTCGGACAGAGTTAAGATATTTTTTCCTTTCAATCATTCGTATGCCTATAGGACAAAAAATGACGTTGTTTGTTTCATTTCTAAGATAGCAATTTCACGTGCGGCGATGGCATTTGTTGAGGCATTTGTAGTTAGCTCATATTGTTTTTCGTTGATATCGAAACGGCGATAGACCGTAATATAATATAAAACAATTTTCCCATTCGGCTCGCTGAAATCAAATCAACATCACGATACGTTTCGTACATCCTACTGATCACGCTCACTCAAGCTTTCTCTTCTCTCTCTCTCTCTCTCTCTATTTGTTTCGCTGCATGGCGTGCATAAACATGCGTCGATGCACGCGACCGGTAACTCTGTATGCTCCGTACATGGATGTTGCAATACACGAAGCCAGCCTGCGCAGCTGGCATTGAATGAATTTTGGATTTCCTCTGCATCATACTCATGTCTTTTCAGTGTTTCTCAAACTCCTTTTCTCCTCCATGAGATTTTTTTTTTATTTTTGATTACTTTTTAGCTATTCTTCATTGAGAATATTTAGAAGATGTTCTTGTTAATATATACATGTGTTTGTAATCAATTTTAAATAATAATATTATTTCTGCTTCGAGAATTATTATAATCCTATATATAAAAAGACCTTGTACAAAGGTACTATTTTTATTGTACTCTTAAATTTTAGAAAGAAAATTAGATCCTATCCTTAAATTTGCATTCAACATGGTTAAGTTTTTGCCGGTTTAAGAAGCACTGAGGTATATGTATAATATATATTCGCCTAGCGTTGATCTTGTTTTTTCTGGGGCATCTCCACATCTAGTGGAGATGCATAGCTTTAAACAAATGCATATATGTGTGCGTCAGTGTGCTTCGACACTGAACAGTTATATCGACTCGACGACTTGTCTCGTATTTCATCCAGATATGGATATGACATAGACCACAGTAACCCGTTGGTTCTCCATTTCGCTATTCTCGTATGTTTTCGCATCCACGAACACGTAAGATAATATCACGGAAAGGGATTTGAAGACTTAAATAATTTTAAAACAGCAGAACAAATAAGGCTAAGAAGAATAAATTATATTATTATATTTTTAAAAAGGTTCTCTCTCATTTATCAAATATTAATTTTAAAATTAAATAATTCTAATTAAATTGATTCTTAATTAGAGTAAGGAATTTCTGAAGAGTTTTGACGTCTAAATTTGATTCTCTAAGTAATTATGCAATTGCTTCAAATGTGATCCATCTCTCTCATTTATAATAGAACAAATTATATCTTCAGTCACAGAGTGTTGTTAACTTTGATTAAGTTCTCTTATATAAAATATCTTTCTGCATATATACTGTACAAGTCACTGCATTCAGATTCATCATTGAGACACCATTTACGTTCATCACCTTTAGCTTTTGAATCTTTGCTGCCATGTTCACGATTTATGTCGCTGTCCGTAAAATATGTGATCGTCCGATGCGTGTCTATCGTGTCAGAAACACGTCATCCACGAATTTACGTGAATTTACGCGATTGTCAAATCGAGTCATTCAGAGAAAAAAATGTAAAAAATGTTTTTTTTTTAAACCTTTTGCAATATTTGGGCAATATTATGGTAGAATATTTCGGCAATATTATGGCGAATAAGCCGCCTGGACCAACATACATATTCCAGCATCAAATTTATTATTCTGTTATTCAGAATTTGATGAAAGCTGCTTTCTGATAAAAGCCCTTAAAAACTTTTATTTTTTTGAAATATTAGTCTCTATATGTATAAGCATGCTGTAAAATTTATTATGATGCTTTTTGATACAATTGTATGTATATATAAGTAAGCATATTTTTTTTAATTATCAATTTTAGTAGTAGATAATTATATTAGTTCGATTATTTCTATATTGCAACAATTTAATTAGATAAAAAAAATCTGCTTACAATTAAAAAAATAAATTGCTAATTTTCAAAGCTGTTTTAAACAATTATTTTTTGTATAAAAATTATTTATAGCCATTATTATAAAAAATAACATATACATATATCTTCGTTCGTTTGAAATATCACGTCTAGAAAGATTTTCAAAAATTTTACTTCATTCATGGAATGCCAACAAATGTGCACAAATCTTTGTACAATTTGCATAACAAACCGTATCAAATCGAGTTAAAAAATGCATTTCTCTTGCTGTTTGCAAATTTCCGAGTATACCAGGGATGGATAAGAGAATCAAGTCACTGCAATATGCATTCGCAATACAGAACGTATTTCGGTGGTTCGCATTTCGCGAAGCAGTAGCGCATTTGAGGGCGCCGTTTATCGGCTGCCATCCCCGCGGCATTAACGGTATTACATGTACGATTATGGGATTATTTGTTATTGACAATGAATTGATCACTTCATGGTTGTGGATGCCCGATTTATTCGCGTCGAAACGCGCGTTCGCGATTCGCGATACCGTGAAACACGATCTTCTCGTCGAAACAGCACGGTGAATGGATGAATTGGTCGCGTTGCTAAACTTACGCCGGTGAATTAATCCACCGGTTATACGTCGGTTTTGATGCGGTTATGTTTCTGAAATTGCGTGAGGCAACAGTTATGTAGAAGCATAATCGAAGGGTTGGATGTACAATACTAGAGTATGGCAACTTTAAAATAGAGAAATATTGTAATGAAAAAGCAGCATGAAAAATTTATTGATTGTTAACAAAGTCTGATATTTTCTTTGCATAATTGTTCGTGAATTTTTTAATGTATTGCATTAAAAAGTTGCTTCACTAAGAGAAAAACATTTAATAATTTATTTGTGCAGGTATAATGTCTATTTTAGTGAAACAAATTATTTAAATACGGCTAAATAAAATTTAATTTTTAGCAAAAACCATCTATTTTATTAATTTATAATAAGAAAGTGAGATTTTACAGAAATATATATTCCGTTATCATAAATTTTTTATTATATAATCAATAAATATTGAGGAAGCTATTACATATAAATATTTAATATTTGCTTCTAAATGTTTCTATTTTCTTCAGTGCATGGAAAATATAATTGCATATATTTTAAAATATTTAATAAAATTAGTTTAGTCATGTATATCTGAATATCGTAATTTTATAGGTTTGTAACAATATAATTTCACAATTTTGTAAAAACTTATAAAATGTAATTTTTTTAAAAATTACTTTGAGTGTTGCACAATTTTTTACGCTTTAACTTTGTAAAGTTAGATGTGAAGCATAGATCAATAAACATATAAATGCAGCATTTTTCTTTGAATGGTATGTCTTGAAGCAGTTATTGTTTCGTTTATCGCTCGAATCGACTTTAATACGATCGCCGCGATTACGCGACCAAAAGGAACGATGTTTAAGAATTTTTCCCGTGTGTGATTTATCGCGCAAAATCCGCGAGAAACGCCCCGGCCGGGAAATAATGTTACGACTGTGCTACGGTGGACGTATCCACCTCTGGACAGTGCTATAAATCGTTCCGTACCCATAAAAGACTAACTCCTCGTTTATCATGCGCTTTTCTGTCTGGTATCTCCGGCCGCCTGTGGAGAAATATCTCTCGGTACGAGAATACGAGAGCGAATACGAAGGGAATCTGAAATGGTAAGATCCGCGTCATTCTTACGGCACACTGACAAATCCCGGTATACGTCCGAGGGCTACTTCCTCCGCTATGGATGCTATACTCTTTCCTTATGTACAAACTACTTGACCATTAGTATCGAGGATTGATGGTTTCATTATGGAGCTCCGAAATTTAAAACGCTTGCGCTCTCTCTCTCTCTCTCTCTCTCTCTCTCTCTCTCTCTCTCTCTCTCTCTCTCTCTCTCTCTCTCTCTCTCTCTCTCTCTCTCTCTCTCTCTCTCTCTCTCTCTCTCTCTCTCTCTCTCTCTCTCTCTCTCTCTCTCTCTCTCTCTCTCTCTCTGTTTCTCTGATCTCAAGTCACTTTCATTAATATTGAGATAAAATAAAATATTTGAAATATAAAATGTTGTCATCTATTTTGCCTCGAAAAATAATTATCTATATGTTTATTGTTAATGATTAATGTTTTCTATGTTCATCATGTTTATCTCAAATGCTAGGATAATTATGATGTCAGGAGAGAGTAGAAATCAGATCGCTGCATTAAATCGTGTAAATCTTATGTTGCAGTCAATTCATAATTTGTACTGTATTTTTACCTCAAGCGAACGTGTGTAAACGAAAATTCTAAAAACTTTCACGTGTGTGAAGTTGACCCCGCACTTTTCGAATTTTGGACTTTTTTTATTGTGCTATGTTGTGCTACGTTTGTGCCATTTTGTACTGCAAACAGCAACCAAATAACATGAATTGTTTTCCAAAAAAATAAAAAAATTGTACGCTGACCTTAGGAATTTTTAGGAATGAAAAACTCAAAACTCGTGTATCTTGTGAACGGTGTAAAATAATCGAATTCTGCGAGTTGTGCTGCGTTGTGTTACTCAAAATCTACGTAGAACGTTCATAAAAAGTCTAGGATGGCAGGAGAGACGACAGAAGTTGTTGAAAACGTGATGGGGGAAAATAAAAAATTTTACATTTTTGGATTTTTTTTTAGTTGCGCCAAATTATGCTACAACAGTACTACAACTTTTCCTCATGGCAAAATTTGAGATCAACAGATTTCGCGATATTGACGAAGTTAATGCGCGAAATCGCATTGACGAAGTTATGCCGTATTGTAGTAATCGTTTACTACAATACGGCACAGTCCATTTTTACTCTCTCTCTCTCTTCCTCCTCTTTTTCAGTTAAATCACTCCTAATTTCTTAGCACCTTCCTCGCACGTCCACATATTAGTTTCGAATAACATGACTCGACACAATTTGTAGAAGTACAGTTCGAAAATTACGCAATTGCGAAATTTTTTCGGATTTTAATTTTCATAACACCTATTACGTTCTATCAGTACTACGATAATTGTCTGACGACAATTTTCTATAAAAAAGCTATGATGGATGAGCCGGATATATCTACAAAAAATTTAACTTTTTATTCACCATCACATTCCACATTTTCGAAAATTTTTATAAACCATTGAGTTAATCTCTGTTTTGTTTATGAACATATCTAATAGATTTTGAGTAGCACAATACAGCACAACTCGCAGAATTCGATTATCTTACACCGTTCGCAAGATACACGTTTTGAGTTTTTCATTCCTAAAAATTCCTAAGGCCAACGTACAATTTTTTTTTGGAAAACGGTTTATGTTATTGAGCGGTTTGCGACACAATGTGGCATAAACGTAGCATAACAAAGCAAAATCAAGAAAAATTCAAAATTCGAAAAGTGCGGGGCCAACTTCACACACATAAGACTCTCTTACAGAACTACAACTATAACATTGCAAAGCTATAGGAATTACGATGCTGCCGGAAATTACACTGTCACGTAAAAAGAATTACGATCTCTAAAATTATTGTTCACTGAGACTCGTAAACATCTGAGGTGATTCGACGGCAACAGATAAAAGTGAAAGCTTCGATGATGCATAAAATAGTCAAGAATTAGGACACACATAAGATTAAATAGTGTTTTTCGCCTAGAGGTTAATTCGTAAAACAGCACAACTACTACGTTTTTGTATCTATTTTCAAAGGTTTACCTTTTCCCTCCACATGTTCAAACATTCAAATAAACTGAATTATTTTCAGAAAAAATCGTAAAAGAACACAAAGCAGAACTTTATTAATGTGAAATGAAATTATTCCCAGTGGAGATTTTACATATGTACTGCATGTTCTGTATTACATATAGAGGATGAGAGTATTCTATATAATATTACCGTCGCACATTCCTGAATTTATTTAGATTTCAGTTAATGCGTCATAAAGCAACATGCGAAACACGCATAAAATGCTTAACCGCATCCTTCAGGCACTATTCATGCTAAGGCTCGAATAACGTGTCTGCTAAAATAAAATTCATTCGAAATTGCCCGAAAAATAGGATCTCGTTATCTATTTATGTTATTGAATCTCCTTTGTAGCAAGAACGCGAGGTTCCTTTCTATATATCATATGTATCTTCTGCGGCACATTCTGCAGAAAAATGGTTGTGCGAAAACGCGCGCTAGTACGTGTGCAACGTACGCACCAACCATAAATCGCGTGACACACGTAAATGCTGTTCATTTCATTTTTCATATACTACAGTCTCTGCTGGAGCGAAGCGAATAAACACAGACGCTATGAGGCTAGCTCTCATAGACGGGACTATACATGAAATGTTGCGAAAAAAATGTACTTTGCATGCGGAATACTAAATGTAAGCTGGATGGAATAGTTTAAAGAACATGTTTTGATCATAAAATGTAAGATGCTATGAAATTCTAAACATAAAACCGCTAGAGATAATTACTTCTTTTTAATTAATTTATCATGTAAAATGTAAAATTTATTATATTTGTGACTATTTTTTATTTCGTAGCTATTAAATTAGCTATTAATTAAAAACTTAAAAATATTATAGGTTTTCAAAATTTGCATAATGCACGTATACCATATATGATTTATACACACATACAAACATATACATACATACATTATAATTCTATCTGATTTAAATTTTATAATTTTGTCAATCTTGGAAGAGAATAGATATTTTTATCATTTTATATGTCAATTAATATATGTTATTGGGTAATTGTTAAAAATCTTTACATTTCTATAGTGCATACTATTGCCCTCGTTTTAAATGTGACTTAATATTTTGACATAATCGTTTAATACCTTTTCAATGAATTTTTTGTATACGCATTTGCTGGATATGTAAGCGGATCCTTTGATCGTGCTTATCCAGTCTTTTGCAAAGCCTGCGGGGTGCAAGCTCTTTGATAGGCATGCCTACCAAGTTCGTTAAGTTTGTGCGTAATTTACATACGTGATTAAAATCGGTCTGATTACGAGATGCTGTCAGCTCGTTTCCGCGGACTAACTAGTCCCTTTGTGACACCCCATAACTGTAATTCAGCAAAGCTCTATCGAGCGACTCGCGAATATCAATTTTTTCTTAAATCAATGTAATTTCTCTCATTAGTTATTACTATGCTGATTAGTTCATGGCGTGCAATTTGAATTCAGCTTTTGAATGAGCAATATAACTAATATAACGCGTAAAACGAGATGTATGAATTATGCAAACCACGAAAATATACTAAACATTGCGTATTTTGCTCTGATTATAGGTATAGTTTCTCTGACAAACGCGCAGAAACTTTTATACGTTTTCTAATTTTTATATGCAAACAAGTTAGATTTTTAAGAGAAAGAAAGAATTCTTTTTATTTCTAGTAAATCTTTTCAGCTACTCTGTGTGTCAAATTTTTTAATTTAATATACGTACCTTTTAAATTATAAATATAAATCTATAGTTTTTCATTATTAGTAGAACGACTACTAATTATGATCACTGATGAGAGATACACAATGAGCTCAATCTTTTTAAGTATTTATTAATAATTACTTTTGTAGCTTTATTATAAACTTGCTAATTTTTGAGCGTCTAAAATATTGTGTATTAACGCAAGATATGATGAATTTAAAGGGACGCGCGCTCGAATTAAATAAGTATGTGGTATACCGATACGGTAACGTTTCTAGTAGATGCGCGAACCCATCCCCCAAGCTGGCATGTGTAATTTACATGCATAATTGAGGTGGGAGGGGGCTTCGTTACGAAACCGCCGCCGTTGCCCCTCTTGCGCAGCCTGTTGATTACTCCGCGATTCTCTCGCACTCGTCGCCCCTAATTAGTAGTCGAAATAACGCCCCGGCTGGTGCTCGTGACTGACTCGTGTTTGTAGCCTCGGGGTGTTACCCATATCCGTTAATTATCCCCGTTGCTGCTCGTCCAGTGCGTTCGTTGTTGTATCCACGACGAGTGGATGCATTAACCATTCGTATATTTTTTCTTGTAGATGGAAATTCACGATAATTAATTGTTAGATTAATTATTAACAACGTAGTAAATTGATTTACATTTCCGTGAATCGATAACAATTATTCTAGAGTAATAACCTTTTATTAAAGAGAGATTAACAACCTTTTACTTTAAAAAGATATTTATATAATATCTAATATGCGAAATTCGTCTTGCATCTACACTTGTGCTACGAGAAGAAGATCAGATCGTAAAAATGTTGATAAAAAATTTACAAAAGTGCCGGTTATATAGCTGCAAGTCGCAGATCACATTACGGAGAAGTTAAATGGCTTTTGGTGAGCGTTATACATTTACTGACTGTAATATAATTTTTACTTGGCAACGAATTGGATATTTTAACGTTTATTTAAAAAGTGAAACAGAATTTAAATATAAAGCGACACAAATAGGAAAAAATACTTTCTTAAGATACTATATTAACTCGTAAGAGAATCGATATATTTATTTTTTATTTGTTGGAATCGATATTGTAGTTGCGATTTGAGAATCTGTCTGTTCAGAACAAAAAGTATATTATTTTTTTTTACAACACACACGTACACACAATGACGTATTATTTTTCAATTGTAGTACGGTGATAATGAGCTTTGTAGAAACCGCCGAAAATTTTCTTGGTTTCTCTTGGAAACTATGAAAGAATTACAATCTATGGTTTATGTGAGATATTATTATTCAATTACGAAATTTCGCCTTTGTACGTACAGCAAAGAAGTAGGTACACAAAGTACGGAATAGACAATAAGAAGAATAGAATGTGAATTTTCTCTGCATTTTTTCTCACTTCTGCTCTCTAAGTGACAAAAAATATTATGTATATAGATACTTTTGTAACATCTTCTATTTGAAAATGTAAAATATATTAGCAGAAACGGAGAAAGAAATAGAAAGGTTTTTAAAAAATAAAATTAACAAATATTTATGAATTTTTTTTTTAATTCACAACTATAATATTAAAAATACAAATTAAATATAAATTCTTTATTAAATCTCATTAATAAAATACAGAATATAAATTTTGTTAAAACAAAACTGATGTAAAATTACGTAAAAAAAAATTCAGTTTAATGTGATAGTCATTTTTTTTTGCTAGCATAATGTATGTATCTCGTCATGTTAAACAAGATGAACGAGATATCAGGCCGGTTAGTTAAAATACACCGAATATAAATGATAAACTCTCTTTCCACTCTTTTGCATTGTGCAACTACCGGGTTTGTGGTAACCTCATCATTCATGGCAAGGTATACGGGTCCGTATGAGACAATATCGCGTAACTTCAGCCGTTAACGATATAAACAGTTATGCGACATTAAAGGAAATGACTTCGTGCATGCAGATAGGCGAATGCGTTGTGTACGCGTGCGATAGTTGTACGGTATAGAATGACTGATAACGCCGCGTAACGTATATACGTTCATGTGGGGATCATGCATGCTGAAACGAGGCAATCTCACGCGTAATTAAGCCGTGAGTATTTGCGCTACGAGCATGGTGTTTACGTAAAAAATTATTTTCTCTCCGAGCAACGGTCGTACGAATTCTATATTTTCTTTTGTACTGCTGATCTGAAAGAAGTCGAGTTAAAGGGTTTACTTTAATGATGCAAGCGCTCTTTCAAGAGAAAATTAATCCATTTAAGTTTTTCTGATTTAATCTTGAGAATGATAAACTCCGAGAAAATTAAATCCGATAAACTTTCAAAAATATCCGCCTGAATCACTCACTAATGCGCTTAACTTTTCTGAACCCCTTATGAGCGATTTGAATTGTTCCTTGAACGGAATGACTATTTCTTGTAGAATTTTTAACTTCCCTCGAAAAAAAAAGTCGCTTACATTGTTTTTCTAGCGTTCAGTTGTAAAAATAGAAGAACGTAGACCAGAAGTAAACACATCGCGCGGAACGATAATCCAGAAATGCTTTTGGAGTACCAGTGTATTTGGGGTCCAAGTGTGCGACCAAGATTATTTCCATCAGTTTAGCCGCGAAACCAAACAAGAGGATAGGTGGTTGGAACGAGTCGGTGAACGGTAAACATCACCCCGATCGTCGGAACGTGGGTCGGAGTCGCGTGTGACCGAGCTGCCGCATTTCCGAAAAGGTTATTTGCGTTGCTCTCTATCCTTTTCGCTTACGGTGCCCCCATCTCCCTGCGCCCCCTCGCCTTCTCTAGTTCTTATCTTTTAGCTTCCGTCGGCGAAAGGAGGTTTTTCGAGATGTTTGTTTAAAGGGTTTCCCTTGAGCACCGTGGCGAAGCTCATGCTAATGTAATATTCGGGAGTATATAGCCGCGGGTTATCCTAATTAAAATCTCCAGCTATTCAACTCCTTTACCGCTACCTATTCCGATGCCAGTCTACCTTTGGATCTTCTTCATATACGTGTTTTCTTCTAATTTTTATGATAACACAAAACTAGATGAAAACATGCGGACAGTTTTAAGAAAATATCTATTGAAGAACTGATTAATGTAATTAATATTTTTCAATGCGTGCAGATGATTTGCTGCACTCATTTGCTGCAGTAACGATATTATTGAAAAATTGTCACTTTTTAGTTTGCAACAAAGAACGAACCATAAAAAAAAAAGAAAAACGTATTTTCAAAAAATGTAATTTTATTTTTCCTTTGTATAAATATTTAAAACTGCATTTTAGAATTAATATTACGATTTAATGATTTAAAACATTTAAACTTATTTTCTGGAAAATTTTGTTATTTTGAATTGTTGCAACAAATAAGCGACATGTTGCATTTTCCTATCACTTTTGTTTTAATATTTACTGTTATAATAGTAGATTATATTATACCGATACTATAAGGTATATTATTATGCATGCCGTGTAAAGTATAAAGTATCGGTTCGCTTAAAGTCGGAAATGTGCTTTATGCATTCTCTCGGTATCATAATATTTATGGCACAATAGCGCTATACGTCCGTAATTTGTCGCAAAAGGTAAGACCACTAGGGCTTTCAATAAAGTCAAGTTATTCATTGTCAACGGTGTTGCCTTATTTTTGTCGGCGTTGCTCACTTGTTGCTACAGAATATTTTACTTGGAATCTACGTTGAACCGATATAAAGTACCACGTATGTGTACATGTATGGCGATTTATTTCAAGGGTTTCCGTCTCGAAGTCTGTGGGTAATGATAAAAAAGTGATAATTTATTAAAATTTTGTTAAGGAAAAAGAAGAAAAGGAGTTTATTTTGACATTACATACTTTCTTTCCATTGCTTCCAGAGTATTTTATATAAAAAATACGACAGATAAGTAGGTGTAAATTGAAAATTTTAGCCATTTATTATGCTTTTATTACTATAAATAGATACCGTAGCAATATAGATTGCTACGGAAATATCAAGATATTATCTTGATATTTCCGTAGCAATGAATACTACATTCGCTATAGAGTTGTGCCGGTTCTTGGTAAATACGTCTTTAATCGCGCTGTGAAACGCGATCTGTATGATCAAGCATCAGTGGATACAAACCGATGTAAACTGCTGCGCGGTCGGTTATTGTGTACAATGTGCACACAATCACGAATAATTGCGTCTTCTATTGTGATTGCTTGCAAAAATGTTGATTGCTCCAATTTCTCTTGAGAATCGAAAATTTAATGTTTGAGGTGGAACAAAAGGAACAAACGTTCCTCTTTCATATTAATATATTTATTAATACTTAAAAGAAGTTCGTCTAGTTGTTGGTAAAGAAATAAGTTTCTAATGAAAAAAAATGATTACTTAGATAAAAAATGTATCAAGAAGAATTACGCTGTTCGACAAAAAACATTTTTTTCTCTTCGAAGTGTCATAGTACTCAAAAATTTTTTGCGAACGCGATGCGATTGTTAGAATTTGTGTAAAACATTAGAACTTTTAGTTAATTGTATGTATGATAAAGTAGATAATTGAAGTATGATTTTTGATCCATAATCAACAATAGAGATACTTATAATTTCGTAAACTTTCAATTTCTGAAATTATAAAAAGTGCGTAAAAAGTGCGTAAAAAGTGTCATGTCAATTTTCGTGTTACATTCATTCGCGATTTGTGTAGGAATCGTTATTACATGCATTTTATAGTAGAACACGAACGGAACGAAATTACATTTAATAAAATTAAATATGAGAGAATATAGGACTAAAAATTCCGTAACATGGAGTATGAAATTTTTTAACTACATTTTTTCACGCATATGCAAACATAGAATGTTATATTTGTGAAATTATTTATTGCATTAATTAATGCCCCATTAATAATTTTGACGTCCTGGGCTCTCGGAACTACATGGTCGATACTGAGCACGGGACGACTGCAATCACACGCATACGATACGTCACGCGATGTAAATAATCGCGCAGAACGTAGTACCGCCGTCACGCGCGTCAGGGCAAATAATTGCGATTGTTACAAAACGGACGCACTGCTGAGTGAAAATGTAATTTTGCAATTCGCGATGAAGGGAATCGCCGTTGTTATTCGCAAAGCGTCACTTTTCATTGAACGTTTTGACCAATTTATTGCCGATCTACCCTTAACTATTAGTTGGATACTCAGTTTTAAAAACGGAAATCTGAAGAATAGGAGAAAATGAGATTGATAGTGACATAAAGATGGAATAGAAAAGATACGAAGATGAATAATTACTTTTCATTATTAATCTATTTCTACTACTATATTTTTGTTTTTCCCCTCTTTTTTCACATTTTTCTCATTTCCTGATTATTAGAATAATAATCCATTGTTATTTTTAGCAAGATAAAATTGAATATTTTTTTCCTTAAAACAAAACAGATTATTGTTGATTCGCAAATGCATATATTGTATGATAATTTATTACTAATTAGTAATTACTAATTATATTATAATTGAAAAACAATACAAAAAATTAAGTAAATACAAAGGCTATTAAGAGTCAACGCTGTTAGCAGTGCGTAAAAATTTAATCTTAAAATCTATAACATAGATATTATGTCGAACTTTTCGATCCTACGTTTCGGATCATCATCAGCGACAATACAATATAAAATTAAACATTACTCAGAGTTGCAAACAATGATGTTGTTCCGCAGTATGTAATATACAACCAATCTGAGGCAAGACT
>NW_017277451.1:965106-990364 GCF_001594065.2 Cyphomyrmex costatus | reverse complement strand
AGACTCTTATATGTTATTTAATTTTTACTGTTTTATCAAATTTTATAATTTAAAAAAATTTTTAAGGTAATTTATAATTCTTGATTATATAATTCACAGACATACTCAATTATTCGAACTAATGTACATACTTTCACCTGAAGAAGTGATAGTCTTGCCTCAGATTGGTTGTATATTACATACTGCGGAACAACATCATTGTTTGCAACTCTGAGTAATGTTTAATTTTATATTGTATTGTCGCTGATGATGATCCGAAACGTAGGATCGAAACGTTCGACATAATATCTATGTTATAGATTTTAAGATTAAATTTTTACGCACTGCTAACAGCGTTGACTCTTAATAGCCTTTGTATTTACTTAATTTTTTGTATTGTTTTTGAAACATATAAGAGTCTATAATTCAATTATATTATTAATTTATTAATTTTTTATTATAATTGATGCTTTCGAAAAAAATTTAATTTGTTTGTTTACGCATTTGAAAGAGTGAATTAAATCTGTTTTTCTACTCAGTTTTTCACTAATTGTAGGCAAACATTAGTTATTATTTCAATTTCAATTAGAACTTTAATAAAAATATTTGTTCGTAGAGGATAAACAATCCTATCTTCCTCTCTCTCTCTCTCTCTCTCTCTCTCTCTCTCTCTTTCTTCATTTATCTTATCGCTTTTTTTTTGCACCGATTAATATCATTTTTTGATTATATGAAAGTATGAGAATATAAAGTTTCATTTTCCGATCCTTTTTCTTTCAATAGAAGCGACCGGGGAGTAAACAACTCCGTTTAATCCCGAGACGGAATTCTTATCGCTTCTTTTATGCATACTTTGTAGACCTCGTTAGCGCTCTCTACGCCCTACGTACTTTTTCAACTACTTACTATTTAACGGGGCATTTTTTAATTTAGCAAGCGCATACGGAGCGTCCGCGAATGAAACACTCTACGTGGATATTAAAATTCCTTCGAGATTCTTTCCAACTTTACCGCTCTTTCTTACAGAAAAGAGCTCCGCGGAAAAGTAGTTTAACATTCTTCGACAGTAAGCAGCGACTATCTGTACATGTTTATTGACTCTATACGTATCCTTATATGCACCCTTTTTCATAAATAAATTTTATAGCAGTTATTTATGAGCAAAGATCATCACTTATCTATCAGCTATCCTCAAAACGTTACATTGAATAAAAGTCGCATCACATGCTATAGAAAAGTTCTCAATTTTTTAATTCTGTATTCTACATGTAATTTTAGATAATAATTATTGTTCTGAACAAAACAAAATTATTAATTAAAAGTGTGGTACATTTCTAATAAAACGATAAGCTTAACTGCTATATTAACAACAAATTTAACAAAAATATAAATTAAAAATATAAATTAGATTTACGTTTTTTGATTAGTTGTATAATATAAAAATGTGAAAATATACATACAAAAATGTATAGGTATACTTTTTTTCTTGAATCATGATTTAGAAATGTATGAGATATTATATGAGATTATTAGGCAATTAATGAAAAGATACAAAAAGTGCTTAATATATGTGATAAATATATCAAATATCTAATTCGTATATGTATTAAGAAAATAGACTTATGCTGGTATTCATAGTCGGTTCTTATTTTAAGACTGCCTTGAGTGATATTTTAAACGCTAATGCGGCCCTCTGATTGGTTCGTGACACCTCAAGACTAAACTTAAGACAGTCTGAATATAAGAAATGACTATGAATACCGCTAAGAGTAGATTAGAGTAATCTTAGCAATCCTTATTCCCTCAAGAAATTTAAAATAATTATTAACAACGTTAAGCTTTTAGCTAGTATATTTTTAATAGCTTTAATTTTGAAAAATTTGATTTTAAAGACACATTTAAATGACATTTTAAACGATAACATCCGTTTCTGTCAATTGAGACATGTAGTGGAATAGGTGTGTCATTTTTCAATACAAATATGATATGCACAAGTGCGAAAACCATAGACTTCCCTATTCCACATTTAGAGTTCTAAATTTATCTCTATTATTTTCTTTTTCTAATAAAAAATAGGTGAAGTAATCGTCTGAATCAAAAAAGCTTCTTTGAATGAGAAGAAAACAGATCTGCGTGTATTCACGTAAACTCGTATTCGTACGCGTGAAAGTGAGAGGATCGTGACGGGAACAGTGATAGCGGGAAAGTGCAGGAAATCGTGCTGTTTCGATGTTATTTCCATGGAAATTGAGCACCTCGAGTGGGCCCGCCGGGCTCTCTAGTCGCTTTTCGATGTCTCGATTCACGGCGTGCTATGGAGTACGGAAAAAAGCAGGAAGAGAGCGAATTATCAGACTCCAATGGCGAGTGAAAGAACAACTGAGATCGGTTCATTATTTTAAGGCAAGCTATAAGGAAATTGAAAAATACAAACAATGTAGAATGAATATATAAAATGCTCTTCTCTTGTTATTAGAGTGTGATAATTTGCTTTTTTTCTTAATACATATATGTATTTTTAGTTTGTTTCAAAATAACGTATTTATTTATTCAATATAATATAATTTTCAAATTATAATTTTCTGAACTTATATCAAATAGATTATTATCAAATAGAATAAGGAAAATATAATTCTAATATAAATCTAATTATATAATTAGATGTAGAATTTTGCCAAAGGTATTAAATTATTTGAAATAAATTTCGAATACTAAATAAATTAAACACAATGAAAATATAAAATGAAAACAACACAAAGCTATGAAAATTAGAAAGTAATTTTGAATACATTTTCCATTATGAATTCTTTAATTAATTCAATACAAACTTTTTTTTAACAGTAGAGAAAATATTACGATTATTTTTAAATATCCTGTAGTTATCTCACGCTATTTCGTTCTATTAATACACTCGACTTCTAACTTCGGTCTTTTAATTAACAAACACGAGAAAACTATACTGTTGGCAGAGCATATTTGGCATTGCCCGGGAAAAGGGAAGAAATAATAAACACAGCGACAATCAGAAAAAACACCACGACAAAAAACTAAAACGAAGATACTGAAGCGTAAATTGAAACATATGCAGCCGCAGCCGTTTTGAAATAATTACGAACAATGCCGACGGCGTTTGTTCCAAACAAAAAGGTGCACGCAACGTGTGTGTCTTTTTGTTTTTTAAACTAAAACCGAAATATTTAGTTTTTGCGACCAATAATTTTTGTTGAATTTGCGATAGCGATACACGTAAAATATCACGATCACCATTCCATGATATATTGGTTTCAGTACTGTTGAACTCTTTTAGCGTGAAAAAAAGACCTTTTAATTCTTTACTTACTCCATATCCATCTATATTTCCATATTTTCCAGCTATATGTATATTATAAATATTTTTTACGCATCTATTAATTTGTATCAATGTACACATTTTTCTAATAGGTACATCGATCTGCTAGTCTTGCCAAAAATTGTGCTATATGTAATAGCGTATAATTTCGAGTGAGGCCATTTCGAAAATATCGTAACGTATTCAGCAATGAAATGCAATTCGAGTTTGACGATACCGATGAAATGATTTTACTGATCAATTGCCGCACACGTTCGCGCGCGCATGAGTATGCAGGTGTGTGCATTTTCAATAGATCACATGCGATAGCTCTCTTTGAACTTGCAATCTCTTTCATTTAGGCTGTTTCGCTGGTCTTTTTTTATAGTCCTTTTAACGCTGATACTCCTTTGGTACGATTTTGCGCGATCGAGCATCGGTAATATTGAAATTTGTCGGAAATACGATCGAAGCGAGCAATGAAAGCCACTTTTCAATCGAGAATCATTGAATAAGCAAAAGAAACGTGATATTAAAAAATCGAACATTTACTCGTTCAATTTTTTTTGCACGAAACGCACGTTTAAACAGACTACTTATTGTTAGTGAACAAATTAAACGCCTCTTGAAATTCGGTTCGAGGCATCAATTCTAGTCATCATAAATTTGTCAATTTATATTTGCAAATATGTATTGTAAATAATTTTTGAGCATCGTAATCTTTAAATGTTGACTTTCTTATATAGCATAGTTAATAACACGCAGAATTCTGTCTCACAGATCCCTTCCGAATAACGATCGATGCATTGGCGATGGTCCGAGAGAAAATCGCGAATCGGCAGGCATGTATTGTAGAACGCCGCGACCGATCAGCTTTTATCCCGCGAAAACGCTTATCCGATAACTATTGTTTGCACGCTTCCATTTACGAGGTGAATTTTCCATGCCGCGGTCTGTGCCGTTTATCGGCCGTAACCGTCGCCGATGTCGTCTAATAAATATCACTGGTCGAGCGATTTTATTTTAGTACCTCTAACGTTCTCTCTCCTTCATCGTGATCGGCGTTATCGACCACACCAGCATGTGACCGCCGCGAGCTTAATTGGTGAACTTTCCAAAATTAACGAAATTCAAATACTAATCCACGATATTATATCGGTAATTTGTTTAAATGTTTAGAAGTAAGTAAAAAAATAGGTATATATGTATTGGTATATAAAAATAGGTTGACATACAGAGATTTCATCGATTAATATCAGATACATCTCTTATTTTATTATCTCAACATTTCTTCGGCTACTTAGATCAAAGAACTAATTTAGTTATTAATATTAATATTATTAAAATTTATATTTTTCTTATAAAATTTATATCCCAGGATCAGAAAGAAGAGATATGAAATTGATATAACTGCCAATCAAATGTGAACCATTTTGAGCAAGAATTTAAATAGAAATAAACATTGAGCGATAAAATGTGAGTTACGCATTTAGTGAAAATTTTTCGAATACTTCACACGTCGATATGATAAAATACTTTTTACAGAGAAAATATGGTGCGTGTACCTATATGACCAGCGAATATTTGTCAGAAAGCCATTGACACGTTTTCTGCAGCATAGAAAAGATATGCAACAAGATTGTCATAAGAAAACAGAAGACGCAGGGAATGGGTATGGAAGCAAGAAGAAAATTTTCAACTCTGAGAAGGAAGCTTTATTTTTCCTTCGTATGTAAACGAAAGCGGAAATTCGCGTTTGAGAAAATTTTATGCGAATTGAAAAATTCTCAACCCTTTTCCTCGTTGTTAAAAATATCGCGAGTTTTGAAGCCGATACCGGTTAGAAGAATGGATATCGTTCTTATTGTTGTAATTACATTCATGAATTGTGTTTCTCGAGAAAGACCAATCTATCGAACCTTTTAAAGTCAATTCTTTATTTATGAAGAATGAGCGTTGGTCACGACACGTAATGCTATTTAATATAATATATCGAATATACTGACTGTTCGCCTCAGCACGGTCCTGACGGTCTCCACGTCCTGTCGTGTAGGCCAACGAGCGTAGACAACGCCAGTAAGCAGGACGACGAACACTCCGATCCAGATAGTCCATGCCAGGACATTGCGCGTTCTGGCGAGCAATTTACGCGCAGTTCTCGTCGAGATCACCTCTTGCGTCGGTATCTCAAGTTTCTGAGCTCGCCTCAGTATATCCTGGAGTCGCTTCTTGGCCTGCTCCACGTCCGGCACTCCCATCGTCTTTAGCCTTATCTTTATCCGCCCGTTCTCTTGTTCACACCACGTTGATTCCGAGTCCCGTAGGACCGCGTCTTCGCGCGTAGAGCAGCTGTCGACGGCTCACGATGGAGACATTAAGGGTTGACGAGATCGTAGGATTGTCTCATACAAAGTCCTCCTCGTTGTGATGGCACGATTTTCTGCAAAATTTCATATTCTGACTTTTCATATTCCAAGAATTGCTATTACTGTTGAAATATTACGATAAATATTACAGTAAATATATGCGACAAGTGTATTACATAGTCTTGCTCGTCCGCAAAGTCTCTTTTAGCGTGTAACTTTTTTGATTTCCTTGACAGTTTCGCGCATAACAAAATTATTTCTATCCTATAATGCAAATATTGTTTGATATCTTTATTTAATGGTTACTTAATTTAACATTTATTAAAATTAAAAGAGAACAGTTCGAATATAGTTTCTGCCTTCTAATTCCAATCTTCATAATCTCACTCACAATCAGTAAACGTACGTGAGTAATCTAATATTAAACGAATTGGCATTTAATCTTTACAAAGGAAGAGTTTGAAAATACTGACCTGTTTGGCAGCTCTCTTTGCTTTCAACCCATCCCCCGATTACGTCGTAATCAATTCTGAAATTATTCCCGCTGCACCATGGTAATTACCTAATAATTCCGGGATCGATTCCCCTTCCTCTCTCTATCTCGACAGGAATGATGCACGCGGAAACTCGTCCCTAATTTCCTTCTATGTGAAAGTTTGACCTAGTTTTGCTGCAAGCTCCGGGATTATAAGGCCCGCACACGTGTCAGGCACGCTAACGATTTGACGCGCGATGCATCACATTCAATAAGTTGTCTTCAGGAAGTCTAATTTTTAATCATTACATAATAAAAATCGAGAGCGATTCAACTGACAGTATACGAATAGCAATGTAAAACTAAACTCAAAGGGTTTCGTAAAATATAATTTGTTACTACAGTTCAATTAGTTACTACAGTAATTAACTTGAGTTTCTCTCTCTCTCTCTCTCTCTCTCTCTCTCCCCCCCCTCTTTCTCTTATTTTTTTAATTGTAATTTAATCGAACCGGACAAATTATTTTTCAAAACTTAATATATAAATATTAATTTATTCCTATTATTTGTTACAGAGCATTCGACAAATTAAAATCAGTAATAAGAATTCAAAAAGCTTTTTTTTACATTTATCTGAATAATAAGTTATCTAAGAGTAAATCTATAATATCTATATATTGCTGTTGTTCTATGTATTACTATTATTTGATATACCTTTTTATATTATTCTTATTTTTTCCAGAAACTTAATTTCTCTATTATTTCCAATTTCCAAGGTATTTAGGACATCGAGATTTTTATTCGAGAATTATATTTTTTTTATCAAGCTTCATTATTTCTCCTTCTTTGAATTACATTCAGACTCTATTCTATGAATGAACGAGATCGCATTTCCGGGTATCTCGAGAGTTTCCGTTTGTGAGAACTTCTTCGTTAGTTTCTTATAAATTTTCTAAACGGTACTTCGTTGGCCTTGTCCAGATTACGTCGCGATGTAGCTAAAAAAATCTTTTGTGAATCTTCCGGAGAAACTTTCGTGCCTCTTTGGCCGCGCCCTGAGGGCGACACGGAGGCTGAAAGAGAACGGTTTATCTTCTGAAAGAAGTTTCCGCGTGTATGAGGGGAAGAAAATACCCCTTCGATCAAACCATAGCGACGAGCCGCTAGAGAGCACCGGGCCAGTGATTCTCCATCATCTTCCTCTTCACCAAGACGTCGATCATTTATCACATGCGCGTTCAACATTAATCAACTGCTTTTGTACCGATAGAGGAATCTCTAGAATTCATGATACTAATATAGGAATTCGATTAGATTCGAAATTAACCTCTAAATGTTTAAAATTACAAATCTTTCAAAATTATAAATTTTAGCAATTTTACCTTGTAAAATGAAGGCTCATTACTTTTATTAATTCAATAAATATCGAAATTCTTTCCTTAAAATAAGAAAAAATTGACAATGTGAATTACAATATAAATATATACTTATATAGAGAGATTTAAATTTTTCAAATAGACTTTAACAAAAACTTAATTTGAAATTTAATTACAAAATGTTTAATGTTTTGAATAGTAATAATTGTTAGAAAAGTTGAATCTTTGATTATCTAGAAAATATTGATTTTATTTTTTAAATTATGTGTTATTTATAATTAATTAATAATTAATAAAGATCTTATATTGTGCATTGTTACCTGTATACTCTAAAACTATTTCCGCCATGCTTTAGGGAATATTGTTTCAAGAGAAGCTTCGACAGTATTCTATCCCATTCTAAATACAATTACAACATAGAGATTTGCAATACTAGTGATAGCATTGGATTTCGAGCTATCAAATTGATGTTTTTGAAACCCGATTTTCTTTTTGCAGCACAATGAGTTTTTGCGGACAACAAACTACTTGTTAAAATTGTCTTGTCTAAGTCTCTATTTCTTTAATTTCTTTTCTTTTCTTTCACAACTTTTTGAGTTTACTTTAGTTTTACTAAAACTTTTAAACCCCATTAAAAATAAACGTTTTCCGAATGAATTAAAAACAAATTAAAAAATTCTAAAAATTCTGCGTGACAAATGATTTTTTAAAATGTTTTATAAATTAATCTTATTTATATAAAAACTTTTAGTTTTCAATAGGAAAATTAAAAAATGGAATAGTTAGTATAACATTTATTTAAAAAAATGTATCTCTGTATCAGTTGGTCAAATTAAACATTATACAAGGAAAATTTTAATGTGTCTTTACACGAGGCTCTCGATGGGAGGGTTAATGTAAGATATAGAGAATTTATATGTATATTCTTGGCAAGCAGTAATACTGCGCAGTAAGCAGCGAATCCGTTTTGTGCTCTCATGCGGAATAACTCATTTGACGTTAGCTAAACACGATGAACTAGATTCTGAGAGACGCGCGTGGGATATCGCCAACTAACGTCTACGAGTCCGAGATTGTCTCGGCAAACACGCTCGCTAATTCATAATCTCTCCGGAGACCGTTCTGGAGATGGAGATGCGCCACACTCGATTACACCTGAGGAGAATCCCTTCGCAGGGAATCCTATTCCGGCGAAATTACAGAAATCTTCTGCGACGAATACGGAAAACGTGTTAATTAAGCTTAGTCGCTTGGTATTAACGATTCTACGAGCAGATGTTTAAATAAAGTGTTCGAGCATAGCAGACGCTGCATGCTATTACTATTTGTTAGAAGAGTTAAGAATTTAAGGCAGAGTTTTTAAGTGAATTTGTTTTTCCTTGATGAGAATATACATAATAATTACTGATACAAATATCGTAAACAGTAAAAAATATCATTACACATTGCTATATAATCAAACGTTTGGATTAAATATAAACATTAATCGCTTTATATAAAACCGATCGCAATTACAGATATTAATTAATTTAGGTATATTTTTATCGTTTGCGTTTACGAGCGTTTGTCACGTTTTCTCTTTTTCACTGTTTTAATTACGATTCGAATAATGAGGTCACAAACTATAGAAATAAGCTCTCTGTATTCTCGTTAGGATTTATCGGAAATTATTGTAATGATATCGTGTTTTTCTGAAGTTTCAGAGAGCAATCATATATATTTCATCTAAAGCTTGTTGTCCGACATCAAACCTTCCATCTAATTGCAGTGCTTTTAGCTCAAAGACAAGTTATTCAGGCTAGATATTCCTTCTTACTGAATGATAAATGATAAGCTTGTTTCGAGCGTTTTGAGTTTTATAATTATTTTAGTAAAATTACATTATTTACATTATTGTATTAAAAAAATTTATTTGAAAATAAAATTTACTAAAATAAATTTGTTATTAAAAATAAAATTAAATTTAAGAATTGAAATAAATTTTACTCATGTAATCTATTTGTGATATATATCTGCATTAATAATTGAATCATGATCGGTTAATTAAATATGCTTGTAATTTTAATTAAAATTCTCACGATTACACTGTTAAATACACTAATATGATTAATATTATAATATCGTTGCTGTCAAACATTGTAGGAATGCATTTCGAATAAATTAAAATAAAGTTTATTAATAATAATAATTTTTTTTTATTATCACGTTAGAAAAATATCTTACCGTTCTTATTTGTACTAAAAATTTTTCTTTAAACTTTCGAAAGATTTTTATTAATGATCAAACTGTTCAAAGTTAATAAAGTTTTCTCGATAAGATTATTAATTCTTTACATTTACATTTATTGCTACGAATTCGATAACTGAGCATTGCACTGATAACTGAAATATTGTTTTTTATATACCTATATAAACACACATCAACTATAATTAATAAATTTCATTAAAATATAGATTGTTTCATTTTTTGTTGATTTTTAGAACGAACGAGTTAAACTCTACACTCCAATAAACTGATGAAAATAGTTTCTAGTTAATATATCGGTCGGTCAATATTGTCAATATTGTCTACTATTAGAAAATAAAATTGAAAAATATAATATACATATTTCTTAAATATATGACTTACTGTTTAATTCATTTAGGCACCTACTATATGTATCATCGATATATCTTCGAAACGTAAAAAACTTGCAATGATTTGTTGTAACAAATTCGATTAGTCATTATTTCCGATATACAAGAATTATATCTGTACACATCCTGTCGATTTTAACCAAATTTATCTATACGGCACTCACTCGTATCGCTAAAGGATTTCGACTGGTCAACACTAGCAGTATAGAACAATTAAATTTGTGCACATTCCGTCCACTGTCGAGTAACTTCGCTCGTTCGTCGAACTCGTATCTCTCATTCTATATTGCCCCATATTGCTGACAAACGAATTGGTAAGTGATTGCCGTAGAATTTTGGTAGTACCTCGGCCAACGTATTGCCGGGTAACATGTGACTATTAAATCGCTACACATTCCACTTGTGTTAGCCAATGTCATTGCCATTAATACGCCGTTCACTGATATTGCCACATATTGTTTCAGTTATTTGGCCCACGTTGATGGACACAATACGACTACGTTATTAGTGCGCGATGTTAACTATTCTCACAAAGTATTATTCCGCATTGCTAAAAAAATAATTGATGAAGCGATAACTTATAAAATTGATTATATCGATTTAATTAAAATCAACATTGCCAAACGATACGCAATGGAATTGTCGTTCAAGTTGCTCAGCATCGTCGATGCGGAACAATTGGACCGACACATATTTCGCCCGCATTAATCAACTCTCTTGTCATCTGATTGAACTCATATGTATGGCTGTATATCTGATATCTGATATACGCGATATCTGATATCACACTTTTACTGAAATTTTATCGCCTAATGAAACGACTTCGTGGACGAGCAAGGTTCGACTTGACCGCATTTTCTGTTAGTATGAGATCCTTACTGTGTATCGTCACTCCTCCCTCGGCGAGGACACTTTTACCCATCAGTGACGCCAGCGAGGCCGGTACACAATCCTCGACTGGCATACGACACCCCACAGCGTCTCGTACCGCATGAGCTCCACTCCCGAAGGATGAATTTTCAAACCGAGGCCAGCATCGTGGCGTTTATTTCCCGTCGGTGAAACAATTCGCGTTTGTGCCCTGTCGGGTGGACGATAAAGACCGAAATGAAGATGGAATACAATCTCGCAAACGGCGGCCCGATTCCCCGGACGGGCGAGAACTGACCGGCCTCGCCGAGGGTAGCTACCCTTATAGATATACGACGCTGGGGCGCGCGCATGTGCCGCACCGGCGGTGATGCCGCGCCACGCTGCGGATCCGGCCGGCGCGGCGCGCCGCGCTAAAGGGGTACGTCGATTGGTCTGCCACGGGGGTGAGCGAGCAGCTACCAGCAGGGGAGAAAGTCGGTCGCTCGGCCGGAAAGTGACAATGATAAGAGCCCATGCATACCGGACGCTAAAGCGAAGCCCATAGATCTTTCGATGCGCGCGAAGATGTTGATCGACATATCGCACGAATTTATTCCGAGCAGACATTATTTTTAAATACGTAAAATTGACACTTGATGAAAAATTGATTGAATTAATTAGACACCGAATAAAATTGAAAGCTGATTTGTACGCGTTGAATATAAAATTACTTTGTATGCATGAAAAGTCTTTAAAAAATCTTGTATCACTTTAGAAATGTTTACATTTGTTGTTATTTATTCAGAATATTATCTTTGTGAAAAATATGAATTACATAAACATAATTTATTAATTTCAAAGAGCGGTGTATAATACTTGCTTTAAATATGCATATATAGTCATGACCTGATTGTAAAGTTATTACAGTATATATCTAATATATATGGCGAAACAACGTCGTGCTAGTTTCGACTTGTAGATAAGCTATATAACTTTGAAGCGATATATTTTCTATTTTAACATCTTTTGCATAATTTAAAAAAATAAATGATTAAAGCATAATCGTACAAGGTTTACAATATTGATCATGAAAACGTTATCTTAAAGTATTAGACATATGCATAAAAAATGATCTTATTTTGAAATTAATTAATAACAGGATACTCTTTATTTTACAATTTTTATTACACTACGGAAAAACAACTACGGTTGTCACGACTAAAAGTCGCCTATCAATATATGTATATATTACTATAGTATGATTGTGATAATCGTACTTATTAGATTGGCAGATTTTAACGATTATGGCTGTAAGGATATATCCATCTTATCACAATCAAATTGATGAATAAAAATGATCATTATTTCTGGTTGTATAGCAACCGTAACATTTTTTTATGAGCTAGTAAATTATACAAAATTAGTATCTACACAAAGTATAGAAAATAAAGATGTATGAAATCTATAATCCTCTTAATAAGCGTAAAGCTATACGTATCCTATACGTGTTTCTTTTGCACAATACCATTCCCAGAGGAGTTTTGCAACAGGAGATGCTGTAAAACTCCACTGGAATTACCGATTATCCTTTTTCGCCGAAATATCATATTGTGTTCTCGTTGTAGGCAGTAGTTAAAAAAAAAAAGAACCGCAAAAAAAAACCGCACGCTCAGCGGATCAAAGAAAAGAGCGAGTAACCGAAGTGGCGTGCGGAAACGAAGTTTTTAATTTACGTCGCCGAAGTAATATGTCGACGACGACGTAAATGCGTGAAACGTGGAATTCGGTGGGAAATATTCTCCCGAGCAGTTCTCATTTCACCCCGTGTTCAAATATGTGCCCGACTACTATGCGTCCCGCGAGCGCATACTTCGAGTCGCTCTACTCGTGCCGCTAAAACTCCCGTAATTGCAAGAATCCTTCAGCGACTTCCCGTCGCGTTTTTCTCCTCCTTTCCCTTTACTCTCACCGGGTTTTATTGCCTGAGCGGTTAGCAAACTCGTGCGAAAATGTTCACGCGTTGCGAACTATCTTAAATCGTAACTTGGCGGCAGTTTCCTAGAAAATTGGGAGACATTGGGAGAATACTCGACAAAATACAATAATAGCATTTGGTATAATATTAGTTTATCTATTAATTCACTGTATTGTACAAATCTTTATTTTGCAAAAGCAGCGTTGCGTTTATTTGACAATTTTATTTGACTTCACTTCCATTTTTGAAAATATTGTGTTTGACTATCAAGTATTTTTCTGCACACATACTCTTGCTCTGTCTAACTTTTAACAATGCAATTTACGTCATCTAGTTCTTTCCAAATTCGTAAACCTTTTTAAAGATAGAGAAAGAAAAAGAAGAAAGGGAAGAGTGGGCGGGAAAGATGCAAATACCTGTGCGAATACAATTCCGAAGCTGCTTGTTATAGTCGTTTTCTGTTTTTTCGCGACTTGCTGACAAAATTGTCACGTGCTCGCGTGCGTTCGCAATTTGCTCGCATGTTCAGCGTCGATAAGCGCTATCGTGAGTGTTCCGGCTCATTCGACGCGCGACCAATTACTTTTGCCCCGGGCACTTAACGGAGACAATGGGGGGCATGTCGAAGGCGGAAAATCAAGTGGCGAGAAAACGGCGGAGCACGTCACGTTTACCGTACAAATGTCGTGCGCAATCGTCCGTGAAGATAACGAGATCGTTAATTAGTGGTCGCGAAAGACGGCGTGAAAGGATTCACGAACGAAGCGAAATAAAAAGATTTTGCCGGCAAAAAGAACATATATAGTGTGTGAAACGATTTTTTTCAGAATTTTGCTCAAATCTTTTAATTCGACAGTTTATATGACAAAATTATGGAAATATATTAAATTCTCAAGAAATATCAATTTTATTTCTTGATTCTTGAATAATCAGACTTGACTTGTTATGTTCATCACGAAAGTTACATTTGAGATTAATAATGAATAATTTTGTTGTGTCGGAGGGACTTTAATTTAATTTATAATTAAATAATATATTTAAAGTGCCCTCGAGGTTGAATACAAAATATAATTACAAACAATTAGCACGTGGAGTTTAACGAATAAATAATGAATTTATGAGTAAATTTATAACTAGATTTATTGTTTATTTACTATGAAAAGTTATTGAATTACATATAATTTATAAATCAAGAACTATCGAATATGTTGATATTTTTCATGTTCTAGTTAAGTGCTGCTGTCTATGCAATTTATTTTGAAATATCATTTATCTACATTATTTTATTGAAAATCTATTATTTACGAAGAAAATCAGGGAAGATGTTGAAACCATAGACTTTGTTTCTTTTATACTTTCTACCAATTTGCGCCTAAATCATATATAAATTAATAAGAGTAAGAGTTTGAAGAAAATAAAGATAATTAATTATAAGATGCAAAAAAATTAGAAGAAAAATTACAGTAAATTTGACTCACTGTTATTTATTGCGATAATAAAATCTTTATTCAGCATATGAAATATAGTAAGAAAATATTATGAATATAAGCAAAGAAAGAAAAATGTCATTTCATCTTTTGTTACGCGAGTTTATTAAACTAGGCGATTTCGAATTCAAAAAGCATTAATTTTTAACTTGAATATCAATGTTTATTTATTCTTGTATTGCTAAATTCTATATGTTTTGCGACATTTAATTTTTTTGGAAAATATTTATTATCCGCTTATACACAACATGTACAGAATTATATAGCGAAGTATTCTTTTAACGAGAATTACATACATAAACTGGTAAATTGTTTAATTACTAAAATGATATTATAAAATTACTAAATTATATTTAAAACATTACTAAAATTGTTAAAACTAGAATTTTAAAATTCTTCAAAAAATTATTTTAGAAACCATATACACGACAGTACGATAGTAATAACGTATAGTATTTTTGGTATATTTATTATTATTAGAACCGAGCAATATACAATGATATACGTATTACGATTCGATAATAGGATTGAAACTTATGTGATCACAATCGCCATGATATTGAAAATGTATCGACGTACTTCGTAAAAGCTCGTCAACTCAATGTAATGAATAGATGAGTTGTAGCGTCGTTACGCGAAGTTTTAACAGGACGAAAGCGCCGTAATAACATTGTCGCGAGCGCATGTACTTGTCGATAAAACCGCGTACAAATAGGAGATAAAAGAATATTTAATCAGCGCGCATGAAGTGGCGCAGAGATAGGTAACAAAAAGTAGAATCGTTCCCCAAATGGGAAGAGGTCTCTCGAGTACGAGATAGAGAGGACAGATAAACGCGCGGTTAATTAGTATGCAAAGTTTGGGAATACCGTAGCCGAGTTAACAGGGAAAGCGTCGCCGCCGACGGTGTTACGTGAAGACTTGTGCAAATAAATTGCGGAGAGATTATTATGTCGCGATTTGCACGACGCGATGAATGAAGCGTAAAGCGTAATTGATATATAGTCAACGTATAATTTAAAAAATCTGTTCTGCGATGTCTGTAGACGGAGAGATTATGTATGAGAATCTGAATAGCAGAACGTAACAATTAGATACCGAAATAATGAAACAAGAGACACGATAATGTCTTGGGTTTTAAATCGTTTATTGATTAGATTAATTCCCGAGACTGAGTCATGTATCTGTACTTGAAATAACAGTACGTTACAATATAGTATATGTATACGCTGATAACATAAAGTTTTGTGCACAAAATGTTTCACATTCCAGTACATACTCATATACAATAGTTAATTTTTTTTTATCAAAATGAATTTTTTATTCAGACAAAATTAGAAAACTTAAATTGGAGTCGAAACGTACATATGTAATATGTAAATGATTGTTTAAGTTAATCTCGCAATATAACAACCTCCTGTAGCCTTACATATATATATATATATATATACTAGATTATTATTTTTTTATTGTATTATTAACATTAAGGAATCCATACCTTATTATTGTTGCTTAATTATTCATTATTAGAAACGTGATTGAGGTAATTATATAATTTTCCTAAACAATTTTTTATACAAATTTACTCAATACTGGATATTCCACGTAGTGATATAACATCATCAAAGTACTTATCAGCTTCGAATCGATGCTTTAGAAGCCTATTATTGCTTAGTCATTTAATAAAGCATCCAGTGCGAGATGATGGTTCCTCTTTGAAGGAGATAAGGATCGATTGAGGGGAAGCGAAGAGATGGACACTAAGTGGATGAGGGAGTATTTGGACGGGCAATATCTCGACTGCTGAAATCTCGATGAAACAAGGATACTGATCTCGCATCGAAGTTTCGGCAAATCTGGGAAAATAGAGAGGAGAAGAGAGAGAAAGGCGATAGTAATAACTGAGGTTACTCTAGTACTATAGACTACTCGATACTATCGAGAAGAGCCGGAGGATAAACGATCAAGGAATGGATATCGAAAATCGAACGATACGCATCTGTCTGTGTGATTCAAAATGGGCAGTATTGGTCTACAAATCGTGAGAACGACTACGGGAAAACGCCGAAATACAGTAATAAATTGCAAACGCGACGTTCACCGTGTTTAACTTTGGTCTTGACAAAAATCAGAGAAAATCGAGTAGAGAGAATTTAATTTATTTTTTGTACCTTAATGTAGTCGTTGCGTGAATGTCGAGCAAGTTCTGCAATCAGAACGGGGATTTATAGTTGGCGTACTCTCACAGAAAGATCGGGAAACTCAAATTTGTCTTTAAATGAAGATTAGACGTAGCGTTTCATGTTACGAGAATTTTATTATATCGACGTTGTGAAAGTTTTAATCTTTCTTTATTCATGTGAATTAATTTTGTGTAAAATTTAAACATTATATCATACGTAATTAACATATATATGAAATTTTTTATTTTTAAACCTTCTATTTTAAATATCAAAGCAGTATCGAATTTTTACACTGAGAAAAATTTGTGTCCAATGAATGATCATTAATCAATGTTCAACTTAATAATGTTATTTACGTTAATTAATGTCCAATTATTCATTGACACAATAACTAAATTCATTTATATAATTATATATTCATTTTTGCAATAAATTCTAGTAATATAGTTTTATAACCTAAGAATTCATTGGACCAATTTTCATTAATTGAAGGAATATTTTATTGTATTTACGTACAGTTTTGGTTCAGTGTACTTTGTGTATGTGTATGTACATTTTTTTATTAAAAAAGTTAAAATATCTGTAATTAATATAAGTCAGAAAGGGCGATGTAAGAGTTAAACGATAAAATTTCGTGCTATGATATTTAATTCTAAATTTAACACGTAATAAAATATAAATATAAAACTATCAGTATAAAAAAATTATATAAGTATATATCAGTATAAAAAAATAATATAAATATAAAAATAACTTAAAATTAAATACGTGATGATCGTCGTAACCAGTTTCAGCTCTAGGTTTAAGCCCTCCTTAGACGTTAAAAAACAGTGGACAAAATCAATTGTAGGTTTAAAATATCTGATTTTTATTTCAATAAATAAATATGTTTTAACATAATTATATACATATATTATTATAGTTTATGGATTAATTATAAATAAACAGTGTGTTTCATTTAATCGCCCCAGGCAAATATCTCGGAAAATGTGGAAGATACGAAAATATATTTCAGACAAAAATTGTATAGTTTCAAGGAGGATATAAGATAATGCCATTAATTTAATTTTGAATAATTGCTTGAAGGCAATATAAAGGTCACTTTTAATTTCTTAAATGGAACATCCCATTTTTCATTTTGTTTTTTTGTGGATTACTTCGAGAGCTTTCCAAAACATTATAATACAATACTTTTTCATTGAGTATTTTTGAGTTATAAGGCTTGAAAGTTACTATTTTCATTTTTGTACAGAAAATTCATTTTTATATGTAAAAATGAAAAGAAAAGTTACAATCTTCATTGGCCTTGATCTTGACAAATGTTATCCAGACCATGATCCGGAACAACATTCAAGAAGTTTTGACCGTCCATTGGACACTTTGGGTAATGTTAATGCCAACGGTACAGTAACTTTTAAGCTTTATAACTCGAAAAGTACTTACTGAAAAAAAAATTTTATTATAGCGTTTTGGAAAGCTCTCGAGGTAATCTACAAGAAAATAAAATGGGACGTTCCATTTAAGAAATTATAACTGATCTTTATGTGACCATACAATTATTCAATTAACCCTCGAAACCAGAGTTGACAAAGACTAATGTTTTTTTTTTAAGAATAAAACATTATGTTTTTTTAAACATGTTTTTAATGCTTCAAATACGTTTTAAACCATATTATAAAAAAAAACATATTTAAAACATATTAAAAATATCGATTAAGCATGTTTTAAAGTGTTTGAAACATGTTTAAAACACGTTTTTTACCAATCCTGTTCGAAACTATACCACTTTTGTCTGAAACATTTTTTCGTATCTTCCACATTTTTAGAGATCATATTTGCCTGAGGCGATTAAAATGAAACACACTGTATATTATTTTTCGGATAAGATAATACTAAATTTAGTTATTTTTGTATTTTAGTAATAGCCACATATTTTTGCAACAAAATATATTTTGGTGATGCTATAATGTGAAAATAATTTCATAAAGATCGTAATAAACTGTGCAGAAAACTGCGAAAAATGAGGGATAAGGATTATAATATGGATTAAGACAGATGTGTAATTAGGGATGAGTCGCGTTGAAAACTCATGCGACGCTAAGGTATCGCGGGAATTCTTTTTTAGAGAGCAAAATTTTATGCCAGGAATTACTCCGTCTCGGGCGAACGCGAACGCGATACGGCACGCGAATAAAACAAAGTATCCACGAACGTCATCGTGATGAAGAGAAATCGGGAATCGTCGCCGGGGATCATTTGTCAAGTAGCTGCACCCGAGTGCTTCCGCGCTGATCCGTTTATTATTTGAAATCGCTGAAAAGACTGAAGGAAAGTGATCGAGGAGTTGGATGAGTGCAATTCGAAGAGCGCAAAAACCAGATTACGGTGTAAAATTGACGAGTCAGAATCGCAGTTATTAAGAAGTTTTTCGTGTGCAAAAGCAGTAAAAATGATTCTAACATATCAGAAAAGATTGTAAATAAAAGAATTGATAAAAATACGCGTTTAAATTCAATAATGCTTCTTTTTCTTAAAAACGGAAAGAAATGCTGTAAAATGTTAAAAAAAAACATCATATGATAAATAATATATATTTTTAATTTTATATTTAAAATTTTTCTAAAAGATCATATCTAGAAAATTTTCGCTTATATGTATTATGTGTACGATATATGAACACTACAATGAGAATAACATATTTTCTAAGAATCTAAAAAATAAATGAACAATTTATTAAAGATTGAATGTTGGTGCAACACAATGCTAGAGGACACTGGATATATAATTATACAAGATCGAAAGTGCTGAAGAATATACAAAGTGAAATGGTAGACGAGCGATTCAGCTGCAATCTTGACGAAGATCGGCACTCAAGCACCAAACCGTTTGTCAGAGGGACACCATAAAGATCCTTGCGAGTCGAATTCGCTCTTTATGCGCTCTAGACAGTCGTTTATTACCCTCGAAGGGTCGAGGGGTTGAATACGGTTAAGGGTAGTTCATCGCAGACCGTCTGGAGATGCCTATCGTTCCAGAAAAGCACCGCTTCCTCCTTCCCACTTTGTCACCAACTTATTTCGCTCTCTATCGATATCCCCTTTTCTTCTGAACGGTCCTGATAACGACATCATCGTTGATGGGAATATTATTCCGCGGTGGATGAATGAGTAAAAGTGGAGGCATTGTATTGAAAGTACTCTGTCGTTTGGGCGAGAAAGCTCGTAAGAGTCCCCTGCTTTTGCATTTATTTCTAGATTTTTATGAAAATGTACATTTATTTTAACAAACATTTTGCAGAAAATAACTAAAACATTAACCTGAAAGATTAAATTCTAGAAAATTAGATTTTAAATTAAATTAAATTATACCTCTATGTGTATGTACGTGTTTACAAAATTAAATTTTCTGAATTTTGGACTAAAATTAATGGAATCGTTAAAACAATCTGTTTTTATTAAGATGTTGATTATAAAAAGAACATAAACTTTGTTCCAGAAAATGTAAGTTGTTTTGTGTTTTTCAGAATATATCTGCATTATTACAACTTTATTAGTAATTTAATGAAGTTGGGTTGCTACAAAAATATTCTGTAAACTAAAATGAAAACTAAAAATACTCAAAACAGAAGAGCGCTACAACTTCATTGTTTAATTAACGAAGTTGCAGTTGTTTCGGACTGTTTTGCAAAACGGAGTAAAAGCACTTGGAAGTTATAGAACCACGTATCTCAAAACCGGATATTTTTCCTTATTAATACCTATGTCTTTTTCTTCAACCACCGTCGCGTCGCAATTATTTTTCCATTACTAGCAGGCGGACTTGATGACAACCGCGGCACCGCTCCTTTCAAGATATCCGACGATCTTTAAGCAAACGTGCAAAGTGCGTAATTCACATGCAGGCGAATTCACGGAGCCGTTTTGCGGCAAAAGGGCCGCGCGTTCCATCACGTTAGTACGGGCTTAAGGCGGAGATCGCGGTCGCGATACGTCAGGGATTTAATTGCCGGCTCGACGAACTCGACCAGCTGCTCTCGAGCGGCGCGCGAGCGTATTAGCCCTTCCGCCGCCGCCTCCTAATTTCAATTATTATCCCATCCGTTATTGCCACTCGGAAACGCCTCTTTTCAGCTCTCTGCTCCACGACGAGCGAATAAATCGCGTACGCCGGCCGTTTACCGCCGATTTATTCACTAGTCTGCCGTTATGACGAGCTTGCGCTCATAAACCCTATTGCTAATGCCGCTCTTATTGATCGATAGAGTCTATCTCGTTCTACAAATACCATTAAGTCATTTTCGCGGTTTAAAGTTAAGGGAAGAATGAACTTGTACGATATAACTCACCAGACATTTACGTAATCGACAAGAAAACGAATTTAAGATCCCTAACAACAGGAAAAATATTCTAAGAGATTTTTGTTTATTATGTGTATAAAATATATTTTTTCCGAAGAGAATTAAAAACAGAATTAGAAGAATTTTTGAAAGATTTTTTAATATTCAAAACTTTTTCTTCCAAAGATTCATATTATAAAAGTAAACAGAGCGCTAATTAATTTCTTTTTAAATAATTAATTCAAATGTTTATTAAATGATTTGAAATAATTAAACATTTTAAACATTTTTGTTAGTTTAAAAACAGATATCTAGTTATGGTATATTTGTAAATGTCTGTTTTATTGTATACATCAATAGCACAGTTATAAAAACGAATAAATTTCAGTAATTTCTCATCGTTAATTTTAATAATTATCGCATTCATTATGGCTCCTGATTCAATTTTGCCGGACAAACAAATAAATTGTATGCCATTTTATCCGCTCGAAAATTTGGTATATTACAGCCTGTAATTAGTTCGTTAACAAATTTATTGTCTTAATTAATAACATCATAACGCGCGTATTACTTCCGGTTTACTAGCATTTTCAATTGGCTCATCGATGTAATGTGCACAATAGGAAAGATAAGCAATATAAATACTCATTGAAATAAAATTAAACGCAATCGAACATTATCGGAATACATTATCGCAATAATTACATTAAAATAATAACTATTATAAAGTTGTAATGCTTACTCGGCGAATATTAATAAAGAAATATTATTTCTACATATTTATTCATATATAATATTCCCGTTATGAATTCAATCGTTAATACATATATTGAAAATTACGTTTCAATATTGAAATAATCGACGTTTTTCTTCGTTTATTCGTACATATGATATCTTTAGTTGAAAAGAATGATGCAAATTCTGGGACAGACTATACATCGAAGAGCAGAAGAAGAACAAATTGCGCAACTTTCCTTAAGCTGCGAGAGAAAAAACGGAAGCGAAGAGGCAAAACGAAAGAATAACGAATGGCGAGCAAGGAGGGTGAACGCGGACAGTAAAGGAAAGTGTGAAGAAAATTTTTCGCGGAATGAAGAGACGCATGACGCGATCTTTTGCTCGAAGCAACTTATTTGTCCCCACTGGTTCTTCCCGTACCATTTTTTTGTCCTATACTGCTGGAAGCTTGTCCTATTCGCTAAGGTGTGCTGTGAGAATTTTATACTTATAACTTCACCAAGATCGTTTTTATGGCTTTTCGCAACCCCTACGCGAAGTATTATATCAAAGATTTGAGGTAAAGGGAGATATAAGTACGAACAGATTTAAGAATAAGTCAAGGAGGATGCTAACCGACCCGAGAACATATAATATACGTCAGAGAATAAGAAGATACACTATAAAGACGTTAAAATAAATCTGCAATTTCCTTTTTGTAGTAATATGAGCCCAGGTAGGTATCTTTTATATCTCTCTGATACAGAAGAAAAACAGAGAGCTAAGATCATCAACACAGTGATAGTGATTGCTAAAAATAAAAGTCTTAAGAAAAACTGTTGTCTAAATAATAATATCATATATTTGGATCAAAAATACAAAAACGATGGATAAAAGAAAAAAATCATATTAATATAAAATTGATTATCCAAAATGTCATGATCCTCAGTTTTCATTTTTAGTATTATCCAATTTTAATTTAATTACATTTTTAATCCAATAAACTCAAACACTTTATTCATAATTTGCACCGAAAGTAAATATTAGAATGATAAAATTTAAAAAATCCAATTATCGGAGTAACATTGAAACTCTGAAGTTTTGCAGTATTTTAATATTGCGAAAAAATTATGTTTCATTAATTTTTCCAAGTTTATATAATAGAAACATAGGTAGTAAGAGAGATATTAAAGAAAAGCAAGAATATCTTATATCCTTCGATACCTTAAGAGCTCATTTCGTTTAACGCCTTTTACTGGTCCTGTTTACACTTGCAGAGCCACGTTCTTCAGCCTAAGGGATGGAAAACTCGCTTTATCCCCGTAGACTTACCGGTTGGCGGCGTCGCCCACGGGGGAGAAAAATATTAAAAACGATAAAGAACTCGGGCCGCGCTGTTTCTTCGTGCCTCCCCGGAGATAGATCGTCGTCGTGCGAGCATCGTTTTATCGCCCTTGCACGGGAATCAGTGCCCTTCGTGTGCGCGTGTGTAACCTAAGGCGTGTAAAGCAATAACAACCCTCGAGAAAGTAGCGAAAGCGGAAACAGGGAGCGGTTATAAATTTTTTGTAATGAAACTACACCTTCGTATGCGTGATTTACGCGCTAATAGAGGACGCCGCCGCCGTACAGGATATATTCCGTTACCGCTGTTCTTTTATTTTTAGAGAAGTTCTTGGATACCTTGGAGTCAATTTTTACCGAACGAAATATTGGGGCAGAAATAGTTTCTGAGTTATAAACTATTGAAAATGGAGATGGTCGGGAAACTCTCTCTAATGGAGTGTAAATCTATGTGTCACTTTTAGAGAAGGTACATAGCTTTAGTCTTAGATTAATTTCAACTGGATTTTATTTTAATAAATACAATTTGTTTCCTAAAATATTAATACGATAAAACAAATCAAAGAAGTTGTAAAAGATATCGATATATATTAAAGAAATTTGAACTGGTATTGACGGCACGCCATATCCTCGATTACATTTACCGCGTGTTAAGGTTCTCATCAAACTTCAGAACGGTTTTTTTTTTTCGATGAATATACGGAGATCATTTTTTCTTAAGCAAAAGTTTAATGGACGTCGTGCTTTTCGGGAAATAAAAAATTTACTTTGTAATTTTTAATATTAAACATCTTGTAGCTAATATCTTTTTTTATCATTCATGAGACAAAAATCATTTTGTTGTATCATCCATAAGTTCTGTAGATCCTACCGCGATATGTAAGATCCCCTTTTTTTTCTTTCTTTCCCCTGTTATCAAACCATCATACGACAAGGACTTTTAGTATACCATCGTTTGTCGAAAAGACCCTCGAGGCTGTTAAAGGTCTCTGCTTTGAATACCAGGTGTCTTTCTGTGACCCTTGACGGTTTCGCTTTCCTGTCACGTCAAGCCGCAAGTTCTCCCCAAGGGACGGCTACTTTTATTCGATCACAGTCAAGGATTTTTCAGCTCTCGTCTTGCTTACCTCCGTCCGGTCACTCACCTGTCTTCCTTCTTTCATCGTACACCCCATAAGTAAACGAATTTTGTCCCGAAGGGTGCTCAAAGAGAACACCCACGTCGAAGGGAAAGCGCAAGGACGAAATTTAATTCGCCGGCAACGTGCGAGAGAAGCAGGGTGGAATCTTAAGGATCGTCTGAAGCTTTACGAAGGCGTTTGGATTAAGCCAGCTCAAAGGATGAGAGAGTAGTATCAGCACCAAAAAAATTGAAACAAAGCTTGAAAACAGAAGGTGCGATAGGAAAAAAGATTATTAAAATAATATTAGACGTGTAACTATAAGAGCATTTATATTATAAAAGATGTTAATATTCGTTTAATTAGGACCAATAAAATTTAAATTGTAACAATAGATTTTCGAAAAATGATAATGTATAGTATAATATAATAATCTTATATAAAAAAAATTTTTATTTCATATTATTTATTTATTATGTTTTCTAAAGTCAAATTTGTATGATGTAATTGTATTAATTTATTATTGGGCTGATTATGAATCACGTAGTATACTTTTTATGTTGATTTAAAACAACATATGAATAGATAAGAATATACATAACAATCCCAACTGTTAGATAAAAAATTATAGAAATAAGACAGATTATTTGAATTAGCTGCATTTCTGAAGGTATAAGAGTAAGAGCTGTAGGAAACGTGGAGAGTGCTAATGAACGATGGAGAGAGTTGGAGTAAAGTGACCTCAAAGGGAGGGAACGGAATGAATAAGTGACGTTCTCAAGCCGGAGATGCGCCCTTCGTGAGCGAGGATTCGGGAACGGACGAAATCTTCGGCGAATCCGGTCTGAGTCGTTCAGATTTAGCGGCGTGTCGGTGGCGAATTAAGTTTCCTCGGTTCGCTCATCGCCTCCGATTTCCACACCCTCCTTACGACAGCTGGCGTAATTTAGCACCCCGTTGAGAGAGGTTGTAATGCTTACCACTAATATTAACCACTGAAATTAAGGCGTGTTCACGAAAAGGCGCGATAATACGTGATGAAGTTGTTCATTTATAAATCTGAAGAAGACTATTTTTACAGTCA